>NC_052149.1:214989894-215081263 GCF_902713615.1 Scyliorhinus canicula | reverse complement strand
AACCCCCCCAAACGCTGCAACCCCCCAACGCCGCAACCCCCCCCCAACGCCGCAACCCCCCCCCAACGCCGCAACCCCCCCAACGCCGCAAACCCCCCCCCCAATCCACCCCTCTCCAACGCCGCTACCCCCGCACTCGCCCTAGGTTACTGAACGGCGTCAACCATCATCAATGGTTGATGCCGTTTTAAAGCTACTCTGTTTTTCGCCGACGTGACCCGTGGCCACGTCAGCGGGAATTCGGCCCATCCGGCACGGAGAATGTCTGTCTGTTAAAAATCAATGACATCCCGCCGGCGCCAGCTGTTTTCAGAGGCTGCCGGCGGGATTTGAACAACGCCAGTTTTTGGCCGCTCGGAGAAATAAAAACCCGGCGGGAGCGGGAATAACGCTGCCGCCGGCCGATTCTCCGACCCTGTGTGGGGTCGGAGAATTTCGCCCCTGGTCTGTAGACTTCAGGTTGGCATGGGTTAAAAGGGGTCAGGAGTGTCTATCTCTGGTAGTGATCGTTGTGAGACTTACTTACTGGCGGCTGCTCTCCCCAAACCTCTCCTCTCTCTCATTCAAGGTCTTCTTGGCAAAGCTGGTCGAAATGCTGGTCCAGAGAGTAGCGCTGGTCAGAAAAGAGAGGAGGGCTGGACAAGAAGAACGAACTAAGTGTGGGACCTGTCTTTTATAGGTCCCAGGGATCTGCGCCCCTTTGGGCGGACCCCTTTACCTGCTCGGAATCGATTGGGTCTCTTCCCAATCGATATGTTTGAATCCCCCCAATATTGAGGCTGTTCCTTGGCTACTGGGCGGGCTTTCAGGTTCTTTGTCTTCGAACCCCGCTGGTGCCGGGGTGTCTGGTATCCTATACAATGTTGCAGTTAGTTCCCCATTTGTGTCCATTGTCTCTGGGATCGTTCCATTAATATGCTAACTATCCCGGAGATTGCCTCACTAGTATGCGGAATGTTCGTTTCGGTGCTGTCTGCTCTCTTAGCAGACAGAATCCACATTTGCTTGGTGCAGCCTGCTGGCGCTGCAAACATTGCCCATTTTAACTTGTATGCTTTGCGTTCCTCCATTTTGTATTTAGGGAATAGCCAACTTCGATGGCTACACTCCCTCCTTGTGATCCTCATGAGAAATCATGAAGGATCACATAAGTACGGTGTCTTTGGGTCCTCTGACCTCAGCGAGATCCATTGCTTCTATCCTGTCCTCATCTATGGCAAAAAAACTTTAACTAACAATTTCTGATTGGCGCTATGTCAAAGGGGACATGCATTACCAATTGGAATCGGGAACCTCTAACTATCTCAATAAACTACTCTTATCTCATATTTAAAACATTCTACAACATTCTAAACCCTTACTCATTCATACAACAGCATCTTTACATTTCATTTTCTGACTCGGTAGTCGAGCGCAGAACATTATAATACATCAGCAAAAGTCTTTATTTACAGATCGTATCAAAATTAAATGCTTTATTATACATCAAGGGGTTGGGGGGATTGGTGGAATCTGAAAATGGGGGATTGTACTCTGTACACTGTTGAGGCACGGGAGCGGTTGTCTCTCCTTCTCCATTTCCTCATCCTGAGGGTTTGGACTATAATACATAGAACTGCAATCACCAAAAGTGATTGTATTACATACGACAAGGAGTACCATGTCAGAAATCTGGTACACCAGGTCGGGGTACTGTTTCCATTGACTGGGCTGGGGGTGGTCTCGGTTTGGGAGAAGCTAGCAAACGTTGTACTGTGGGAAAGGGGGTCCGCGTCCACGCGCAACCACACAGATGCCACAATAGCTAAAAACATAGCAATTCGACTGCTTTTCATCTTCTCTGTCTCTTCTCTTCTCTTCCTTCCTGAGATCTTGCTGTGCTGTTGTTTCGGTTCCTTTCCGAACGTCCGAAAGCTAAGGGATCAAGCATATTATCTGTTAGTGTTCAGCTTAATATCTTGACTTTAAGTATACCTGTCCTCTTGTTCCAATTTTCCCTTTATGATGGTCTCCTCCATGTGACTCCCTCATTTTTTTTTTCAAAAAGCGGATTTAGGACCAGACATATACTTATCTATTAAACCAGTGCGAGCCGTCTCGCAGAGTGTCGCAATTTACCATCCCAAATGTTCCTGGATGTAAATAGCATATGGAGTGGTGGCCGAAGGGCTACCTTAAACAAAAATTAAACAAAGCTTTAGAAATGAAAGGTCGAATGAGTTGCGTATGGGCCGCGATGGGTAAGAGTTGAATGGGATCCCCGGGTAGGGCGTGCTGTGCTGTACCCGAGCTTAACTGACCAAAGGGGGGGTCCTCAGACAGGGCGGGTCCTCAATGCCGTTTCTCCACTGCCTGAGCAACCTGAAACGAACGGGCAAGAATGTAGTCATAGTGGAATTGCAGCCTCTATTCCCGGAATAGAGGGGCACCTAAAAAAAGGGGAGCCAAGATGCTCCAACATCTGTAAACAGAAGACAAGTCGTGAACATTGTTCGGTTCAGCAGAAGACATTTCAACTGAGTGAAGTTGTCAGAAATAGGTGGTCACAAGCTTTTCGGCTGAAAAGCAAGTGCCAATCTCCGAATCAAACATTTAACAGACAAACATACAAACAAAGATACGTGCAGGTTCCATCAGAAAGGACAGCGCTTCTCTCAAGTGGTTCCTCTTTTTACATCATCTGGACACCTCACTTCTCATCATTCTCTGCGAATAGGGTTGCAAAGGGGTTGCCATTTTGGGAGTCAGACATCAAGTCATCCACTTCTCCCAGATCCCATACCCTTGTATGGATCAGGCATGCAATCTTTGCATTGTGTGACCGGAGGTCACTCTCATCGTTGCGGACAAGTCGCCAAGATTTGTCCCTGTGCCAAATCGTGGGGTCTAAAATTGAAGGAGCATTGTCGGGGTCGTCAGTGTTGGGTGGTGGGTTTGGGTGTGGGTCTGGATTTTTAATGTAAGTGATCTCCATGGTGTCACTGGAGTCGGGGTCGAACTCGCTGAAGTGGGGGCTGTAGGGTGGAGTGCTGTGGCTGTCCTCAGTCTCACAGTCACTGTCACTGTCTCTGCTGTGGCAGCTTGTGGGCGTTCCGGGGCGTGGTCTGGAGCCAGTGGGTGGAGTCGAGGTTGAGTCCGATGAGGAACTGGTCTGTGAGGGGGAGGGTGGAAAGGTGTCTCTTGTGGGCGGTGCGAGGTGTTCTGCTGCGTCTAGCAGGACATGGTGCGAGTGGTTTCACTGTGTTCCATATGCCTTTAACTGGTTAATATGAAACCACGCAGTCTTACCGTTTGGGTATTTTATTCTGTATACTGAGGGGCTGATTTTGTCCAAAATTTAGTACGGGCCGGAAAATTTTGGAGCCAAAAACGTGCTGGGGTTATAAACAGATAGCATAACCTGTTGCCCGACCTGAAATTCTGTGGGGTGGACATTTCTGTTGAAACAGGCCCTGCTCTGTTTCCGCCTTTTACCCAAGTTTACTGCGGCTGCCAACTGTGCAGACCTCACGTCTCAACTAATTGTTTAACTGCTTTCTCGTGTGTGAGGGCCGTCACTTCTGGGCTGGTCATGTCGAGTCCTAAAAGGAATTCTGATCCTTTCATAGGGCGTCCGGTCATGAGTGTGTGTGGGGTGAAACCTGTAGATGATGAAACAGTATTTTGTATGAACATTAGTGCGAATGGGAGCATTGAATCCCAAGTCGAATTGTTCTCCTGTACCATCTTCCTAAGGGTCGATTTTAGGGTCCGATTCATGCGTTCTACTATCCCGCTTGACTGGGGGTGAACGCAATGTGAAAGTTCTGTTTTATTCTGAATATGGTCAGGACGTTCTTCATGACCCGTCCTGTAAAATGAGATCCCTGATCTGATTCTATACTTCTGGGGAGAACCCATCTCGTGAAGATGTGGTGGGTCAGTATCTTTGCAGCTGTCTTTGCTGTGTTGGTGCGTGAAGGGAATGCCTCTACCCATTTGGTAAAGGTATCTATGACCACCAGAACATATTTATAGCCATTCCTGCAAGGGGGCAATGGACCTATAAAATCGATCTGGAGGTTAGTCCATGGGCCATTAACGGGGCGAGTGTGGCTGAGTTGTGCCTTCTTTGAATACCTCTCCGGGTTATTCTGTGCACAAATTAAACAATTCTCTATATAGTGGGTTACATCTTGTCTTAAGTTGGGCCACCAACAGAGTTGTCTAAGGTGTGTTGTGGTAGGGTCGATCCCTTGGTGTCCATGACTATCATGGAATAAGGCAATCATTTGATTCCTGTCCTGTTCAGGAACCACATAAAATTTATCTTTTATGATCACACCCTCATGTGTGGTCAAAGCGTGTTTGAATTTATCATACTGGGCCACAAAGTTTCGTTTAAAAATCTCCCGGAGATTTCTGTCCTGTTTCTGTGCCTGTACTAAATCTTCTATTTCTGTCTGTGAGACCTGAACTGCACTCACAGGGGCGCCAGCTGGTACGCTAGCTGGGGGTGTCCAAAAGTGACCTCGCCTGGAACCTGCTTTAGCCAGTGCGTCGGCTTTTACATTTCCGGGGGGGATGATCTATGGTGACTTCTAACTTTAATAATACCATATGTCCTATCCTTTGCCTTCTCTAGGATATGGCGGAGTAATGGGGCTGATGGAAGGGGCTTCCCGTCTGCGGAGACAAAACCTCTTGTCCTCCACAGGGGTAGAAAGTCTGTTAAACTGTTGCAGACATATAAACTGTTCGAGTATATATCTGCTGGGCTGGGGAACGAATCTGGGTGGTCCACTATGTATGCTATGGCCGCGAGCGCTGCTGCCTGTGCGCCTAAATGACCTGGTAACTTTAACGCTATCTCCTCTAGTGCGTGTCCCTGCACATCTTCAACATAAATCCCGCATCCTGTGATGCGTTCTCCATCTAAAACTGTGGATGAACCGTCCACATATATCTTCAATGGGGCACATGTGTCTGTGTGCTGGGGGCTCTGGCTTGAATTCCCTATCTTCCTGGGGCCATCTTGGCAATGAAGGGTCCTGTGTTGTGTAGGGGTGCTACTATCTCGCATTCATGGGGTTGTCCTGGATACTCAAGGTTGTCCGCTAAAAATGTGTGTGTTTTGGGCCGTTTAACTGTTATGTCCCGTCCTTGTAACAGTAGTGTCCACCTAGCTGCTCTTATCTGGCTCACTGAACCGTCCTTCAGTCGACCGTCTAAAAGTAACTGTGTGGGGGTGTGTTCGGTCAAAATGGTGATGGGATTGAGTCCGGTAATGTACGAGAAGTACTGAACTGCCTAAAATACTGCCAGTAGGTGCCTCTCGCAGGCTGAAAATCCTTCTTCTACAGGGTCTAAAAGTCGTGAGGCATAAGCCACTGGCCGTAGTTGCTCGTGCCATTCCTGAAGGAGGACGGCCGAGAGGGTCAGATCGGTGCCAGCTACCTCTATTGCATAGGGGGAGAGTGGGTCTGGAACTTGTAGCGCGGGTGCTGTGCTCAGAGCTTTCTTTAACTCTTCCACAGCCTCTGTATGCTGCGGAAGCCATTCCCAAGGGGCTCCTTTCTTAAGGATGTCTGAAAGTGGGGCTGCCTTGGTCGCAAAACCATCGATATGGTTCCGACAGTACCCAACCAGTCCTAAAAATGACCGGAGGGCTGAAACGTTCTGGGGAAGGGACAATTTGATGATCGAGTCAATTCTTTTGAACTCGATCTCGCGTTTGCTATGCGTGATGACTGTACCCAAATACATCACTTGATTCTCCAATATCTGGGCCTTTTTGGGGTTAACTTTACATCCAATGTCTTGTAAAATTTCCAGGAGTTCGGACAGAAGCGTGATGTGCTCTGCCTTGGTGTCTGTCTGCAGTAATAGGTCGTCCACATACTGTACCAGACATTCGGGGCGGGAAAATTTTGCTAGTCCATTTGCCAGCTGTCGGTGGAAAATGGAGGGTGAATTGTGGAATCCTTGTGGGAGGCATGTCCACGTATACTGCTGCCCTTTAAATGTGAAGGCAAATTTATACTGGCACGCTTTTGCCAATGGGATTGACCAGAAGCTATTGCTAATGTCCAATACCGTGAAGAATTTTGAGTGGAGTCCCTGTTTGAGCATGGTCTCGGGACTTGTTGCTACCGTGGGGGCTACTGCAGGGGTAACTTTGTTGAGTTCCCGATAATCAATGGTCAGACGCCATGATCCGTCGGGCTTTCTCACTGGCCAAATAGGTGCATTATTAGTTGAGGCTACTGTCCTAAGTACACCCTGCTCTAATAAGCTCTCTATAACCTTTCCAATTTCTCCCTCTGCTTCTAGGGGAAATCGGTACTGTCTCTGTGGTCTCGGGTCAGGTCCAGTAACTTGAACTTGTCCAGTCATTCTGCCGCAGTCGTGCCGGTGACTGGCAAATGCTGTCCTGTGTCTGTTCAAAACTGCCCTAACCTGTTTGTCTGTGCTAAGCATGGTCGGGTCAAAACAATAGTCGCCTACTGCGCTAACCCTGTTCGCATACTCTCCCACTGTGAGAGTTGCGGGTGCTCTGTCAGATTTTGCCATTCTCCAGACACACTGATTGACTGGATCGAACGACAGGCTGTGGGCATTCATGAAATCAATACCCAGTATGTGTTCTGCTGTGCGGGGCAGATTAACTAACAGGGTGTCTGGTGGAGATACTCCCTAGCTGAATTGATACAGGGGCTGTAATGTGTTCCTGCTGTGAGTGACCTGTAAAGCCGCTGAGTGTAGTTGAAGCTGTAGTGGGCCACGTGTCTGCCTGTGGCGTAGTGGAGGAGTTAATGGTAGTGCGGGACCCTCCTGTATCCCAAAGTAATTCTATGGGCTTCCCTCTAATTTTTGCTGTGACCACCGGTCTTCCGGATCGGTCCCAGAGGGTGTCACAGACCCAAGTGGGGGAGCCCAAACAATGTCAGTCCGTTCCGTCCACATTGGTCTGTCCTGACTGAGTATCTGTACTGTGGATTTGCTTTGTTCCTGGTCAGAGTGCCTGTCTGCTGGCCTCTCTGAGATCTCTGCGGGCCATTGCATTCCCTTGCGAAATGCCCTAACTGTCCGCAGTTGTAACATTCCTGCGACTTCTGTGGGGGGTTGTTCTTTCCTTCATTTACCCATGCGGGGTTTTGGTGCGCTCTTACTGCCTGTATATCTGCTGCAGCCTGAGCTTCTTCTAGGGTCTTTACTTTAACCTTGCCTTGGACGGATTGTTCCCAAGCGCGGGACAATCTTTTTAAAACCCATTTTTCATTATGGGCTTCTTCTGAGGGGTCATAACTGCTGCAGACATTCTGTCCTGCATCTGTAGCATGGGAGATTATGGTGCGGGTCCATTTAACCATATTGTCGCGGTCTAAATCGCCAAAAACGGCAGTGAAATGAATCCACAGCCTTCCTGCGAATGCTGTGGGATGCTCTGTACTTTTCTACCTACACTTATTTAGGCCTTCGACGGGGTCTCCTCTGTTGTACCCTATCGTGTCTAAAATAGCTGTATGCATCTCTTCGAGGGTGCCTCCTCCAACGTTCTGTGGGTCGGGGAGGGCAGCTACAACCGAGTCTAAACTCAACACTGTGAGCTTCACTTGCTCTCGCTCATCCAGGCCGTACATGGTAGCCTGTTGCTTCACTTTTGCGAAAAATTGGTGGGGGTCTGCAGTGGGGAGGAGCGGGGTGATTTTCTCACACGCGTCCCTTAGTTGTGTTACAATTAAGGGGGTGGTGTAGGTGATGTCGGGTGCACCTTCTGTGGTTGCCTTTCTTTGGGTGGTGACTGGGTTCATAGGTGCGGGTGCTATCTGATCTGTGGGGGGTTGGGGCGCTTTCCTTTTCTGTTGCGCTGCTGGCGCACATGTTCCCTGAACATAGCGCTGCGCGGTTTCGCTTAATTCTTGCCAATCTGGGGCATTTTCCTCATCTAACTGGGTTCCAAATGTCTCTTGGAACCCATTCTGTACAGAAAGCAGAGATTGCAGCTGCGCAATCTGCTTCCTACATTTGGCATGATCCACTGTGCTTTGCCTTTGCTCAGTGGTGGCAGCATGGAGTGCTCTTAAAGCTGCCTTTAGGTCAGAGCATTGCCTTTGCAGTGCCTCTACCTGCTTCTCTGAATTTTCCCTGATCAGAACTGCGCGCTGCACATCCTGATAGGCTTTCTCATACTGGGCTTGGGAACTGCTCAGATGGGCTAGACAACACTGCTGTGCCCTCTTGGCATCATCCACCTCTCTATCCTTCTCTGCCAGTCGTTGCCTCAAACCTAGGTTTTCCTTTTCGATGTCCCTGACATCCACTTTGCTCATCCTATCCCTCTCTTCTAATTCTTTGCGGAGCGTCCGAACAACCTCCTCTGTGCCTCGCAATTGTGCCAAGCAGGACACAATTGCCATCGGCCTGCGTGCTTTTCCTAAACTTTTCTTATGAATTTGAGAAAGGTTCTCCCACCAAGTATGTCCTATACTCCCGGGGCCTGTCTCCTCATTCAAACAAAACTCACTCGAAAGGGGCCATCCTTTCCCTTTGAGGTACTTCCTGAGTTCCAGCTCCCATACGGGACATTGGCCTACTCTGCTACTGTTGGTCGCTGCGACCACGAACTGCTCTGGGTTCATGAGGCGTTTCATTGCCTGCATGGTCATTTTCTCTTTCTCTATGCTCTCTTTAATTTGGAACGGGGATAATAAGGTAATGCTTTTAAAATACGGGTACGGCTTATGCTATGTTCCGATTATAAAACTCCCGGCAGTTTGACGCAACAAAAATCTCTTGGTTTAACCTTACAACCCTGTTAGTTACGCATGCAAATACACACTTCCGAATTATGACTATTGATTTGAACTCCTTGAACACTTGTGGTTTTTCCTTTTCCCAATTGGATTTCCAATTCAAATTTCTGGGTTCTCTCGGAGTGGGGGGGGGGGGGGGGGGGGGGCACTTCAAATCGAGTCCCGGCGGAGTCGCCACTAAATGTTGCTCGTTCTGAGTGAGTGTGCTTAACACTCAATTTGGCTCTGTTTTGTTACTTAGCTCTGGAGTCACCAGGTATCGTTAAGATGCCGCCACAAGTTTCAAGGTGAAGTTCAAAGCAATAAAACCATACACCAATTAGTAAGTTCAAACAACTGAATTTATTATAATACAATTATTATAACTACCCATGCACACGCTAAGAGGATTAAACTATTCCTACCGCTAAATAAACAAATACTTATCTCGAAGGAACTGCCGGATCAGGGGGCAAGGCCTCTTGCTCTGCTCTGGTCTGCTGACTAGGTTAAAAAGGGGTCAGGAGTGTCTATCTCTGGTAGCAATCATTGTGAGACTTACTTACTGGTGGCTGCTGTTCCCAAACCTCTCCTCTCTCTCGTTCAAGGTCTTCTTGGCAAAGCTGGTCGAAATGCTGGTCCAGAGAGGAGGGCTGGTCAGAAGAGAGAGGAGGGCTGGACAAGAAGAACGAACTAAGTGTGGGACCTGTCTTTTATAGGTCCCAGGGATCCGGGCCCCTTTGGGCGGACCTCTTTACCTGCTCGGAATTGATTGGGTCTCTTCCCAATCGATATGTTTGAATCCCCCCAATACTGAGGCTGTTCCTTGGCTACTGGGCGGGCTTTCAGGTTCTTTGTCTTCGAACCCCGCTGGTGCCAGGTGTCTGGTATCCTATACAATGTTGCAGTTACTTCCCCATTTGTGTCCATTGTCTCTGGGATCGTTCCATTAATATGCTAACTATCCTGGAGATTACCTCATTAGTATGCGGAATGTTCGTTTCAGTGCTGTCTGCTCTCTTAGCAGACAGAATCCACATTTGCTTGGTGCAGCCTGCTGGTGCTGCAAACATTGTCCATTTTAACTTGTATGCATTGCGTTCCTCCATTTTGTATTTAGGGAATAGCCAACTTCGGTGGCTACACAAGGCGGTGGAGTAGGCTTAGGTAGTGTGCTCTTTTAGAGGGTCAGTGCAGACTCGATGGGCTGAATGGCCGCCTTCTGGGCTGACTGGATTCTGTGATTCTAACTGACAGTCTCTCCCCATATGTCACTCTTGCCATTCCAGGAATAAGCCTGGTAAACCTTTGCTGCACTCCCTCCATAGGAGGAAAATTCTTCCTCAGATAAAGATACCTAAACTGCATACAATACAGCAAGTGTGGCCTAAGCAATGGCTTATACAATTGCAGTAATACATCCCGATCCCTATTCTCAAATCCTCTCGTTATGAAGGCCAACATACCATTTGCCTTCTTTTTTTTAAAACAACATATTTTATTCAGGCATTTGCATAAACAAACAACAAACAAAACAAATGAAAGCAGAAGTGAAATTATACAACATAATAAATAACCACACCCACCGCCATATCCCCCCATTCTGTCTTCCCCATTTTAACCCCCTTAACCCCCCCTCTCTACCTCCACTACCACTTGCCTTCTTTACTGCCTGCTGTACCTGCACACCTCCTTTCTGCGACCTATGCACAAGGACACCAAAGTCTTGCTGAGTATCCACTTCTCTCAACTTGCACCCATTCAATTAATAATCTGGCTTCCTAGTTTTGCTACCAAAGCAGATGACCTCAAATTTATCCACATTATACTTCATATGCCATGCATGAGCCCACTCACTCAGCCAGTCCAAATCATGCTGAAGAATCTCTGCATCCTCCTCACAGCTCACCCTCCCGCCCAACTTTGTATCATCTGCAGATTTGGAGACAATACACTTAGTTCCCTCATCCAAATCATTAATATATAATGTGAACAGTTGGATTCCTAACACAGATCGCTACAGTGTTGCATTAGTCACTGCCTGCCAATCGGAGAAAGACCCATTTATTCCAACTCTTTTCTCCCTGTCTGCTGACCAGCTTTCTATCCATCTCACCGCAATCCCATGCACTTTAACTTGACATAGTAATCTGCTATGTGAGAACTTGCCGAAAGCCTTCTGAAAGTCTAAATAAACCACATCCAATGGTTCTCCCCGGTCAACTCTGCGAGTTACATCGTGAAAGAATTGCAGTATTTTTGTCAAGCATGATTTCCCTTTTGTATATCCATGCTGACTTTGTCTGATTATACCACTTCTTTCCAAATGCTGTGCTATGAAATTCTTGATAATAGACTCCAGCAACTTCCCTACGACTGATGTTGGGCTCAGTGGTCTGTAGTTCCCTGTTTTCTCTTTCCCTCCCTTTTTGAATAGCAGGAATATATTTAATACCCTCCAATCCATAGGAACCATTCCAGAGCCCAAATAATTTTGGAAAATGATCACCAATGGATCGACTATTTTCAGGGCAACTGCCTCAAGCGCTCTGATATGAAGATTATCAGGCCCTGGAGATTTGTCCACTGGCAATCCGATTCATTTTCCCAAACCCATTTCTCTACAAATACTGATTTCCTTCAGCTCCTCATTAAAGCTTGTGTTTTTCAGAAGTTCCGGTACATTAATTATGTCTTTATTTGTGAAGACAGAAGCAAAATATGAATTTAGTTCCTCAGCCATTTCTTTGTTCCCCATTATGAATTCCCCCGTTTCTGACCGTAAGGGACCTACATTTGTTTTTGTCAATCATTTTCTCTTTACACACCCATAAAAACTTTTACAGTCAGTTTTTATGTTCCTCACTAACTTACTTCCATATTGTATTTTCCCCTTCTTAATCAATCCCTTGGTTCGCCTTTGCTGAATTTTAAACTGTTCCCAATCCTCAGGTCTATTACTTTTTCTTGCTGATTTGTATGCCTTTTCTTTAAATCTAATACTATCTCCAATTTAACTTAAAAGTTCCTGTTCTACTCTTGCGCCAAATGGGAATAAACAACTTTTGGAGTTCACCCATTCATTCCTTGAATGCCTGCCATCGCCGGTCCACTGTTCTTCCTTTCAGTAAAGTATCCCAGTCCATCATAGCCAACTCATGCCCCGTGCCATCATAGATACCTTTATTGAGATTCAGGACACTTGTCTTAGAATCACTATCCATCTTGATAAGGAATTCTATCATATTATGGTCACTCATCCTCAAGGGATCTCTCACAACTAGATTGCCAACTAATTCTTTCTCATTTCACACTATCCAGTCCAAGATAGCCTATCCCCTTTCTGGCTCCTCAATGTATTGGCCCAAAAACCCATCCCGGACATATCCACTCCTGAAATTCCTCCTATATTATACTGATTAATTTGACTCACCCAATTTCTACGTAAATTAAAGTCACCTATAATCACAGATGTTACTTTATGACATGCATCTCTGATTTCCTGTCTAATGCTATTTCCAACATTACTCCTACAGTTTAGTGATCTGTATACCACCCCTATGAATGTTTTTTGCCCCTTTCTTACCTTATCCCAGACAGATTCCACATCGTCTGTGCTAATAGCTTTCCTTAATATTGTATCTATATCTTCTTTAATCAACAATGCAACTCCACCATCATTCCCTTTCTGTCTGTCCTTCCTAAAAACTGAATAGCCCTCAATGTATAGTTCCCATCATTGGTCACCTTGGTGCCATGCCTCCATAATCCCAACCATATCATACAATTTACATCTATCTTCGCAACTAATTCATCCATTTTATTTTGAATGTTCCGAGCGTTCGGGTACAAAATGTTAAGACTAATCCTTTTAAAGTTCCTTGTCCCGTCCCTATAATTTTTTTACTGTGTCTTTATTTGTCTATCACTTTTCTTATTCTCCTTGCTGTCTTTTTCTCTTGTTTTTGATCCCCCTGCTCTGAATCCTTATACAGGTTCTCGTCGCCCTGTCATATTAGTTTAAATCACCGACCACTTTCTTAGGTATCCCTCGCCCCTCCCCCGGCCAAAGACATCAGCCCTGGCCCTGCCTAGGTTTTTAGAGATTAAAGAGATTTATAGATTGTCCCATTTCCTCCAAAACCTGCATGAGAGCCAGCCAGTCTTGACAAGACAGCTCCTTTCTCTAGCATCAATGCCACCCATTCCCCAGTCCATAAAAACTGCTCTCCATCCACTTCCGCAAAGCTTGAGCGTACAATACGGCATAATCAGCCGTACACTTTATTGGCCGATTTCTGGGAAGCCATCAAGGCAAGGGTTTAGATGGCTGTTTAACAAAAGGCTAAACAACTTCCTTCTATGACTGGCAGTTCAAATACATCATGATTTCACCCGCAAAACCTCAGTAAATGTGAGGTACTCTTCTTGCCTGGCACCATTGTGGATTCAGGATTAGACCTTCCATTATTCAGGCAGATGTACACACATAAAGATTGTACAAACAAGAATGCTCTGATTTTCATGCATAATCCAGTCTTGCCGTTCTAACTAATGGAGCATTCTGTTGCTAAAAAGGTACATTCAAAACACCTATATTCCCCCTAATTGCTATAAATAATTCCCCACAAAAGTTCCTAGTTATCTGACTGATGAAATACATTCTGGAATTTTATTTAATGTCATAGTTGTTTCCATATTGAGATCATTCAAGCTGTTGCAAATGACCTAAATGAATATCAGTTGATCTTAGTGGATTCAACAACATCACAGTGTGAACAGCATAATAAAACAAAATATTCATCAATGTATATTGTAAATGTGGGGCTTTATATAACATTTTAGATCATGCCCCAAATGCTACTTCAATGAATGCATGTTCAACCCTAGTGTCCAAAGTAAGTACCAACTTTAAAAGCAATTAAAGTGCTCCAGCAATAACTCAGTGAGTTTACCCACACTTTGGAGGGGGAAAATGCAAGGCTATTGAGGATGAATGGGCTGTGAAGCTAGTTGAATAGTTCTTCGAAAGAATTGACACAGACACGATGGATTGTCCATCGTGGCAGCATGGTAGCATGGGCAGTGGTTAGCACAGTTGCTTCACAGCTGCAGGGTCCTGGGTTCGATTCCCGGCTTTGGTCACTGTCTGTGCAGAGTCTGCACGTTCTCCCCGTATCTGTATGGGTTTCCTCCGGGTGTTCCAGTTTCCTCCCACAGTCCAAAGATGTTCAGGTTACGTGGATTGGCCATGATAAATTGCCCTTAGTGTCCAAAAAGGTAAAGTGGGGTTACTGGATTACAGGGACAGGGTAAAGACGTGGGCTTGAGTTGGGTGCTCTTTGTAAGGGCCGGTGCAGATTCGATGGGCTGAATGGCCTCCTTCTGCACTGTAAGTTCTATGATTCCATGATTGAACAGTTTCCTTCTGTGCTGCACAATTCTACGTTCCATTGACTAGATGGGGCATTGTATCAAGAATGTCTGAGAAACGTTCCAGTCTGTACTGAATTGCTGACCACTGTCAAGATGTGGAGATGCCGGCGTTGGACAGGGGTGAGCACAGTAAGAAGTCTTGCACCAGGTTAAAGTCCGACAGGTTTGTTTCGAATCACTAGCTGAGGAAGGAGCAGTGCTCCGAAAGCTGGTGATTCGGAACAAACCTTTTGGACTTTAACCTGGTGTTGTAAGACTTCTCACGACAGTCAAGATAGCAGTGAGGTTACAACTGTCCTTCATGCTTTTGGACCTGGGAGGAAAACCTTTCTAAAGTAGCCTTTGAAGTACAAGCCATCAAGTGTGTGAATATTATGTGTGGCTAGAATCTAGGTGAGTTATGTTGGGCCATTTGATAGTTTGCTGATGCCCACCATCGAACCTCTCACATAGAAGAGAACCATAGAATTCCTACAGTGCAGAAAGTGGCCGTTCAGCCCATCAAGTTTGCCCCAACCCTCTGAAAGGTCCACTCCCCGCCCTATTCCTCAAACCCAGTAACCCCACCTAACCTGCACACCTTTGGACACTGAGGGGCAATTTAGCATGGCCAATCCATAACCTGCACATCTTTGGACTGTGGGAGGAAACCGGAGCACCCAGAGGAAACCCACACAGACACAGGGAGAAAGTGCAAACTCCACACAGGCAGTCCTCCAGTTCAGAATTGAACTCGAAACCCTGGCGCTGAGAGGCAGCAGTGCTAACTACTGGGCCACAGTGCTGCCCCCCATGACAAACATCCAGCAAGTAATCAGCAAGGATTTCAGGAAGGAAGAAGAGGAGGAGTAGCTGAAAAAACTGGAAAGCAAAATTATCACATTTACAATTGGTTGCTTTAGCCATGCAAAACATACATTTGTACAAAACAATTTGTATTAAGCAGCTGAATATAGCATATATGAAAGTAGGAAAGAGATGGAAAACTGTATGATATATTGGAAGGACTGGCTAAGCTTAGAGTGGATAAGTCACCTGGTCTAGATGGTTTGCATCTCAAGTTGTGAAGGGAAGTGAGGGTTGAGATGGCAGAACAGTTTCAACTTTTGCCAATGGTACCAGGCATGGATGTATAGCATCAGTAAGGATTATATCAATTATAGCACGGTAACACAGTGGTTAGCACTGTTGCTTCACAGCACCAGGGTTCCAGCTTCAATTCCTGGCTTGGGTCACTGTCTGTGTGGAGTCTGCCCGTTCTCCCCGTGTCTGCGTGGGTTTCCTCCAGGTGCTCCGGTTTCCTCCCACAAGTCCCGAAAGACGTGCTGTTAGGTGAATTGGACATTCTGAATTCTCCCTCTGTGACCCGAACAGGCGCCGGAATGTGGCGACTCGGGGCTTCATTGCAGTGTTAATGTAAGCCTACTTGTGACAATAAAGATTATTAATTAACAGTAATTGGACATAGGTGGGCAAAAAGAATCGGCAAACAAGTGGTAGATGCGATTTAATGCAAAGACATGTGAGGCGATGGATTTCAACAGGAGGAGTAAAGAAAGGAAATATAGACATAATTATATTTTTTAAGAATGCAGGGCCAGAGGGGTGTGAGGGCTCATGTGGATGAATTACTGAAGGTAGCTGGACATATTGAGAAAGCAATTAACAAAACATACGGAATAGTGGGCTTAATAAATATAGATGTGGAGTACTGTTTAGCCCACACGAGAGTATTGTGCCCAATTCCGGTCACCATACTTTAGTAGAGGTGTTGAAGGTCTTTGAGAGGATGTAGAGAGATTTTACCAGAATGGTTCCAGAGATGAATTGAGCATCAAAGTCAGAAGCTGGGGTCACTCTGCTTAGAGCAAAGGAGGTTGAGGGCAAATCTCATACTGGTGGACAAGATTATAACAAGTTTACATAAGGTTGACAAAGGGTAGCTGTTCCCATTTATTGGGAATTTGCATTTTTGGGCAATACAGAGGGGAATGTAAAAATAACTATTTTTTCACAGTGAATGGTAATAACCTGTAACTAGCTGTCCAAGAGTGAGATGAAGCAGAGACAATCGATTATTTCAATAGGAAACTGGACGGGCACTTGACGGAAATAATCGCAGGACTACCAGGATAGAGTGGGAGAAATCAGCCTGTTTGGATTACTCCACAGTGCCGACATTAACTTAATGGATCGAATGATCTTTGACTTTATGACTCTAAATTGCATGAGCAATGATGTTGGTGCAGATATATGTGATAAATGTGGAACAAACTGCTAATATATAAACATGGGCATTTAATCATTCACAGATTTTGTTTTTACGTGACGTATTCTTTTTTAAAAATTATTTCTTCTTTATTAATTTAACATTTAATTTCTGCCCTATGTAATGTGCCGTTTGTTGACTACCTAAGAGGGAAAGGAAGTGATGTGCTCCGTTACCTCTGCATATGCTACATTTTATTGTCTTTCTTCCTCCCTCCCTGCCTGTGGATATGACTGGTAACTCAATATATTTGTCAGTTGCTGGAGTGAACTCATGTTCTGCTGTGAACCCACCGGCATGGAATATGCAGTGTGTTCATTCAAAATTGTATTGTCTTGCTGCATGGTAAAGCCCTTTTCTTTCGAAATACACTCAAGCGTATTTGCCAATTTATCGAGATTGGATGCTTGATGATTTTCTTTATGAAGTTACATGGGTAAAATTGCAGTTGTTGCTGATTGATTCAAAATTGATGACCTGGCTGTAATTCATACTACTGCACAATATGGAGTTAGCAAAAAGTTATTTATAGCAGGTGAAGAACAAAGAAACTATGGAATAACTGTTCAGTAAGTTAATTAGCCTGAAAACGATTTTTTACACAAGGATGTCAGTTCCCTTTTACCTTTTTTGAACTAATAATTGCAAACCCACTTCATGTTCAAGTCACAGTCAATTGTCCTGCAGGGTAGTTTGCTATGAGAAGAATACTACATCATTGTGTAGCCAGTAACCCCATATCAGAAAAACAAATGCTTACCTTCAGTTGTTGGTTTCATGTGAAAATTAGCATGAGAAGCAGGGAACATTGCCTTCAAAATGTTTGCAATGTAGCCAGTGTTTCATCCACCAAAACAGAGGTTGTTCCATGGTGTTGGAGTTAAACAATTTTTTTGTTGAGGTGCGAACTGTCCTCTGGTGTTGGCTTTCCATTAGTTCGCATTAGCTTTATCAGCGTCAAATTGGTAAAATCAGCCGGTACGGCACAAAAGTTCGAGGAATTTTAAATATAAAGTATGTTGAGCGTAAATCGAGTTTGTGCCATCTTTAATGCTGGTTTAAACATTATTTCGCATGAATCCGATAAACCTCACCATAAACCTACTGTGGTCACAAAAGAGCAAACATGAACATGTTGCGTTTCTGCCATTCAAGGAGATTCTTCAGTTTGAGCTCACGTTTAGGTTCACAGGCACTAATTGGCATTTTCGAAAAGTTGATCCCGATGAAAAACTAATGCATTTATTAGGAATCTGACACCAGTAAATTACTCAGCTTGGATCCCTTAAGTCATTTTTAGTGATTTTGAATCAGGTGATGGACTAACACTCATGAATAACGCTTATTCTTTTGTGGTAAACTCTTTTTCAACGGCTCAGCTAAGGTATAATTGTCACCTGTGTTGAAAACATTGCTCAAAATGCTCAGACTTAATTTTAAACAAACTGTGCCCCTTTGCATGCTGGTATATTTGGCATGATCCTTTCTGCAATTTTGTCTGTGTAGTGTTGAAATGTTTTCATTTCATTTGGAATTGAGTGAGGTAAAAGTTCAATATTCCACTTCCAACTTTCAAGGTAAAATTATTTTCCACTTTTGTGGTGGGTGGATAGCCCCCTGGCAAGTCTCTGGTGGCACATTTTTTAAACTAATTACCAGGAGGTCCAAGAGAGCAAGCCAAGATGGCTATTCTTCTAGTTTGCTCTATTATTGGGTGAAAAAGCTCCCCTTCCATTCAACCCATTGCCACCATGGCTGATGTCAGGAATTTACAGAGAATTATATCAGAGTTGACAGCACAAGAACAGGACATTCAATCCAACTGGTCTATGCCAGCATTTCTGCTCCACACCTGTTATATTACTCATTGGTAATATAGTATTACTCTTTGCTTTATATATCTAGAATGGTCTGATGGTGTGATTCTCAAGAAACCACCAATCTTCAACTTAAAGCAAAACAGATTTAATGAATAACAAATTGATTAATATTGAGTTTGCACACTCTGACAGAGCTCTAACTAGTGATCAAGCAATTCACAATGAAGTATAAACTATTTTAACTACACATGCTAACTATGCTATTATCTATCTCTCTAACACACTGCTGTCTAGTCACTCCTGGTTCGAAGAGACCCAAGATCCTTTGAGTTCTCATATTTATACTGTAATCCAGTGCTGCCATCTAGTGGTTGTCTTATACTATGATGTAGTCATTAACCATTTATATGTCTCTGTATATACATATCACTACAACACCAGCCTCCTCCCAACCTCCCATCCCTTTTTAATCTAACCTTATCCGAGCGGCAGCACAGTGGTTAGCACTGTTGCTTCACAGCGCCATGGACCTACGTTTGATTCCCGCTTGGGTCACTGTCTAAAAAAAAATAAAAATAGAACAGAGTCCAGAAGGAGGCCATTCGACCCAGCGAGTCTGCACTGACCCACTTAAACCCTCACTTCCACCCTATCCCCGTAACCCAATAACCCCTCCACACCTTTTTGGTCACTAAGGGCAATTTATCATGACCAATCTGCCGAGGGATTTGGATAGGTTAAGTGAATGGGCTAGGGTCTGGCAGATGGAATACAATGTTGACAAATGTGAGGTTATCCATTTTGGTAGGAATAACAGCAAACGGGATTATTATTTAAACGATAAAATATTAAAGCATGCCGCTGTTCAGAGAGACTTGGGTGTGCTAGTGCATGAGTCACAGAAGGTTGGTTTACAAGTGCAACAGGTGATTAAGAAGGCAAATGGAATTTTGTCCTTCATTGCTAGAGGGATGGAGTTTAAGACTAGGGAGGTTATGTTGCAATTGTATAAGGTGTTAGTGCAGCCACACCTGGAGTATTGTGTTCAGTTTTGGTCTCCTTACTTGAGAAAGGATGTACTGGCGCTGGAGGGTGTGCAGAGGAGACTCACTAGGTTAATCCCAGAGCTGAAGGGGTTGGATTATGAGGAGAGGTTGAGTAGACTGGGGCTGTACTCGTTGGAATTTAGAAGGATGAGGGGGGATCTTATAGAAACATTTAAAATTATGAAGGGAATAGATAGGATAGATGCGGGCAGGTTGTTTCCACTGGCGGGTGACAGCAGAACTAGGGGACATAGCCTCAAAATAAGGGGAAGTAGATTTAGGACTGAGTTTAGGAGGAACTTCTTCACCCAAAGGGTTGTGAATCTATGGAATTCCTTGCCCAGTGAAGCAGTTGAGGCTCCTTCATTACATGTTTTTAAGGTAAAGATAGATAGTTTTTTGAAGAATAAAGGGATTAAGGGTTATGGTGTTCGGGCCGGAAAGTGGAGCTGAGTCCACAAAAGATCAGCCATGATCTAATTGAATGGCGGAGCAGGCTCGAGGGGCCAGATGGCCTACTCCTGCTCCTAGTTCTTATGTTCTTAATCCACCTAATCTGCATGTCTTTGGACTGTGTGAGGAAACCGGAGCAGGCGGAGGAAACCCACGCAGACACGGGGAGAACGTGCAGACTCCGCACAGCCAGTGACCCAGTGGGGAATCGAACCTGGGACCCTGGCGCTGTGAAGCCACAGTGCTATCCACTTGTGCCACTGTGCTGCCAAAACTGGCCATTCAGCCCATCTGGTCTATTCCAGTGTTTATAAAAGCCTTCTTCCATCTCTCTTCATTTAAAAAAAATAAATGTAGATACCCAATTCATTTTTTCCCAATTAAGGGGCAATTTAGCATGGCCAATCCACCTAGCCAGCACATCTTTTGGGTTGTGGGGGTGAAACCCATGCAAACACGGGGAGAATGTGCAAACTCCACACGGTCAGTGACCCAGAGCCGGGATCAAACCTGGGACCTCGGCGCCGTGAGGCAGCAATGCGAACCACTGCGTCACCGTGGTGACCCCCTTTGCGGAGGTCTGTGCGGAGTCTGCAAGTTCTCCCCCTATCTGCTTGGGTTTCCTCCTGGTGCTCCGGTTTCCTTCCATAAGTCTCGGAAGATGTGCTTGTTAGGTGAATTGGGCAATCTGAATTCACCCTCAGTGTCCCTGAACAGGCGCCAGAGTGTGTATTCTCACAGTAACTTCATTGCAGTGTTAATGTAAGCCTACTTGTGACACTAATAAAGATTATTATTGTTATTATCTGTCCAGTGTGGCACAGCAGACATCACTCCCAGACACTGCACTGATATGTTCTATAATTGTTTTCAGTATTCATCAAATATGTTAAGTCATAGCAGTTTGGCAAGGCATTACAGCAGTGCGCAATCCACTATATTTCAGATTTGAGACCCCTGGATTCATGCACAGACTGTTGGCTGCCATGTATCTGATCTTCGACCTGTTTCTGTGGAAAACCCACAGAGTAGGGGTAAAATAATGGGAAAGTTAACACAAGGTCACTTTCAAGTATTGCACATTGACTGGCTGAAGAACAACATTGGCACAGGACTGACATCAAGTCACCCAGGTTTGGGCTCTCTTCGTGAAAGCATCCATGTAGTGCAGAGGCACTAAATAAAACAGGGAGAGAAAATATCTTCAAAGAAAGTAGAAGAATATTGGCCCTTGTTCAAAAAAAAATGCAAGCCACATACGTTCTGTTATAGCCTGCAGACAGTCTTGGCAATTGTGACCAAGCCACCGTGCTGCTTAACAATTTTTAGTCAATTCACTGGGAGATGGCTGGAAAACATATACTGTCAATAGAGAATCTTCTGTTTCCATGCCAACTCTCATTTAAATTTCTCCAGTGCATAATTCAATTAGAAAATAAATTAGTATAACATTATCAACTGCAAAAGTTATTATATGTTGTATTTATGACAATACAGTTAGATAATAAAACAATCTAGCTAGACATGGAATCACTATTAAGGTCAGTTCAACTAAAAAAGAGTTAAATAGGAACAATATTCAATCTATCAGCTCTTCAGAATTGCTCATATTCAATTTGGTATCAAATGTGTTCAATGCAGTCTGAGGTAATCGCAACATTTTAGTTTTCTTATACATGCGGCAGTCTGAAGTTATTTTGACTTTTTCAATCCATTCTGCATACACCTCTACTTACTTTCCCAGCAACGTGGCTAAGCAAAAGGGTGAATGCTTTTACTGTCACATATGCCTTATTGGGGGCAGGGAATGAAGGCACATGGTGGAAAATTCAGATCAGCAGCACTGCTTGACATAACACTACAGAAACCTCCTAGTGCGATGCACTCCACCTCCAACCACTTCAAGTGCATCCCGCAACGGCAACCCATGGTGAGAATGAGCTTACTTGGGCAACCCTGTGTGTGCAGTAAGCATCTGAAGTGGTGTCCTCAGAATATCACTCAACTCCATCAGCTGGTATGATGATCTATTGTATGTACTCGCTTGTCAATTGCCATATAACAAATATTCAGCCGCAAAAGTGTTCTATGAAAAGATCTAGTCACTCAACTTGAAGAAAGTGCCATTATAAAGAAATTCTGCTTTTGCCAAGTCTCTGGAAGAGACAGTGAAGTGATTTTCTGGATGCTGTGAGTTTTGGCAAGGTGTGTCGCTGCATCCTGGCTGGGATGACAGTGGATTTGATCTGTCCACACAAAGGTTGCAACCAGTATGGAGTCTGCAGTGCCTCAGGGTCAGCAACACGACAGAATATTGAGCATAGACTGCAGACAGGGGAAGCTCTGTGTGTTGCCTTCTGCCACGTCGGAGCTGGACTTCTCCCCTGCTCCTTGACTGTGACAAAAGATTGTCTGGCTGGCCAGTCAATGCACCCACATATGGGTGTGCATGCCTTGTCATGTACATTTCTCATGCCAGATCCTCCTCCGAATCCTCTGCAGCAGAACTCTTCTGTCATCTCACCCTCCATTGAGCTGGCAAATGAACTATCGTTTCCCTTTGGCACGTTGCAGGTCACATACCTGGTAGATCACCACGTGCTGATCCCAACTATGTAGAAGACTGTAATGCAGCTGCAATGTCAGTAGCTCAACTGGTGGCTGCCAAGAAATCCAAGAAGGAATTCGACTATAAGAGGTTGCACCCCAGAAAGCATTGAAGAGAGGGACCTTGGGTGCATATCCAAAGATCTCTGAAGGTGGTTGAGTCAGAAACTCTCGTAACATTTAAGGCAGGGCAAGTAGATAAGTGGTTAAGAAGGCATGTGGAGGCTGAGGGGTTTCTGGCAGGGGTTTGCAAGTGAGGGTGGTGCCGAGTCCAGAGGTGGCGATCTTTGGTGTGTCGGAAGACCCGGGAGCCCAGGGGGTGAGAGAGGCCAACATCCTGGACTTTGCCTCCCTGGTGGCCCGGAGACGGATCTTATTAGGGTGGAGGGACTCGGAACCCCTAAAGTCGGGGTATGGGTTAGCGACATGGCGGGGTTTCTTAGACTTGCGAAAATTTAATTCGCCTTGAGGGGTTCGTTGCAGGGGTTTGCTTGGAGGTGGCAGCCGTTCATCGACTTCTTTGAGAAACATTAAGCTGTCAGCAGGAGGGGAAGGTGAGGAGAGGGGGGAATGGGAGAGATGAGCAAGGGCAGGAGAACCAATGGAGGGGTAGCTGGGGAATGTGGCACTGTTTGTGTAAGCCATGTTGGCTGGGGTTTGTGCTTGGAGAGTTTATTAGTTATATTGTTGACTTTTTGTTGAAATTTGATATTGAAAATTGTTAAAATTATAAATGCCTCAATAAAATATTTCCCCCCCCAAAAAATACAAGGCACATGGAATACTTGCCTTTATTAGCTGAGGCATAGATACAAGAGCCAGGGCCATGCTGAAACTGTATAAAATGCTGGGTGCAGAGTACATTTTCCAGGATGCTGCCTGGGCTGGAGTGTCTGAGCTATGAGGAAAGATGAAACAGTCTGGGACTGTTTTCATGGCGAAGTGAAGGTTAAGAGGAAATCTGATAGAGGTGGTAAAAGATTATGAAGGGCATAGATAGAATAGATAGCAACCAGTAACCAGGGAGGGCCTATTTTAAAGGTTAAGTGGAGAGTTGAGGAGAAGCTTTTTCACTGCAAGAGTGGTGGGAGTGGAACTCTCTGCCTGAAAAGGTGGTTGAGTCAGAAACTCTCGTAACATTTAAGAAGTCTTTAGATATTAATTTCCGCAGCTGTAACCTCCAGGGCTATGGACCAAGCGCTGGAAAATGGGATGAGTGTAGTCAGATTTTTGTTAATCAACATGAATGACCTCATTATGTGCTGTAAACGTTGATTAACCTAATGGGGAGGAATGTGGAACTCGCGATCAAGGGGAGTGGTGGAAGAAAATAATATGGATGCATTTAAGGGGAAATTAAGTAAGCATATGAGGGAGGAAGAAGGGAATGGATGGTTGCAATGCTGAATTTAGAAGAAAAAATGTGAGAGAAGACTCGAGCGGAGCATAATTCCAGCATGGGCTAGTTGGGCTGAATGGCCTACATTTGTGTTGCACATCCAATGCATTACATCCTATCCCTTTTGTGAATTAAAAGCCTGCTGGTGTCCTTGTCCCCTGTCAGTTCTGCTCTGCTCTGTCCTATCCTGAGCTACGTTTTCTTGCAAGAGAAAGGGAAGCATTCCACTGATTGTGCAGCACTCTGTTTGGGTGATCTGGCTGCCACAGCTGAATAGCTGGAGAAATATGGACCCAGTGGAAACTGGATGTTAGGCTGGTATAAGTAGATTGTATGTGACGGTGAAGTGGAACACTTGGATGTTGGATGTGCGTCCCGGGTGCCAGGGCGTGCTGCGTGAGTAAAGGGAGAGTGATGCATTGAACCACGTGGGGTTGGTGGGGTGGAAATATCATGTAAAGATGCACGCACTAACTTTGACGACCGCCATGAGGACATTAAACTTCATGTGGCACTACTATCAGGACCTTATGGCTAGGTGCTAGAAATTAACTTCCCTGGTCACCTGCTCCCAATGCCTTTGAAGGCTTTTCCTTGCGACTCTCCTGATCACCTTCAGACCGATGTGTGTCTCCTGTAATCCTGTGCGCTGTGTCGGTGAACCTGGAGCCTTATTTCTGCCCAAATGTTCCATTTTACTTGTTTGGAATTGCAGTAGCATTAGGCAGCAGACTCCTGTTATTCAGTGCAAGAGGAGCCAGTCAATGTTTTTGAAAACAGTCTCCAGATTTCTTACCCTGCTGTGCTCTAAGAACAATGGCAGCTGCTTTGTTCGTTAAGACCATAAGCCCATAATATATCAGAGCAAAACTAGGCCTTTCGGCCTATTGATTCTGCCCTGCCATTTGATCATGGCTGAAATGTTTCTTATCTCCATTCCCCATTCTCCAACCTTTGGCTCGGTTCTGTGGGTTTCCCACCCTACAGCCTCCCCGTTCTGAGCATTCAATGCTGTCCATATCCTAAAAGTCAATGCCGACCATGCTAATGGTTTAGGATTCTTGCTGGTGCTGTTGGGTGAATGGTGCCATTGCCCTTCCTGATGTAAGGACAACATGAGGCAGCACGGTAGCACAGTGGTTAACACTGTTGCTTTACAGTGCCAGGGACCCCGGTTCAATTTCCGGCTTGGGTCACTGTCTGTACGGTGTCTGCACGTTCTTCCCGTGTCTCCGTGGGTTTCTTCCGGGTGTTCCTGTTTCCTCCCGCAAATTTTGAAACATGTGCTTGTTAGGTGAATTGGACATTCTGAATTCTCCCTCGTTGTACCATAACAGGCACCGGAGTGTGGCGCCTAGGGTATTTTCACAGTAACTTCATTGCACTGTTAATGTAGGCCTACTTGTGATAATAATAAATATAATTATTATTAAAACTGCCCTAAAGAATGGAGATGGTGACGTGGATTTTCATCGTCAAGGTAGGTATGGGGAGTAGGCAAAATTCCCAACTCAGCCTGCATGCCTCGGGATAAATTGTCTGCCGAGGTAGGAACTTCATGGCTGGGGACTGGGTGGAAGCTGGAGTCAAGCCAGCCGACCCAGAAAGAAGTATGGAGGCAGCCACGGGACTGTCGGGTGTGAAGACAGGCTTTTCAAGAGACTTGAGTGGTCATAGGGGGTGGGTGAAAAGGCAGAGCCTGGTATGGGGAATGAGGGGACATAGAGGATGAATGGAAGGGCAGAGCTTGTCACGGGGCATGAGGGGATAGTGGGGGTGGGTGGTGTTGCAATACACCTTTAAGATTTGGCAGCATTTCGTCACTAGAAGGGAAATGTGTGATGTGATCCAGTTTTAGTTTCACTTTTGCCTTTAAGCAGAACACACACACAGCTGTGTCACCGATTTCTCAAGCTTTCTACCTATGTATAACTGTTCCAAGTTCCTAGTCTAAATGAATGAACCCAATCCCTATGATTGGTGTCTTTGTGTCATTATAACAACATAACATGGTGCTTAGTGGTAGTCAAACAGCACGGCAGCAAGATTTCAGTGCTGATACAACATGGTAAACAGAATTAGATCGTGCAATACAGCATGAGATGACCCTCAACGTTCTGGTCAGACCACAGCGGAGTGTTGGAAAGGGAATGTGGTGGTATAGTGGCATTGTCACTTTATTAAATCAGTGCTCTGGGGAATGGGGTTTCAATCCCACTATGGCAGATGGTGAAATTTGAACCCAATACAGTCTGGAATTAAATGTCTAATGATGACCATGAAATCATTCTTGATCATTGTGAAAACCCATCAGGTTCACGAACATCCTTTATCTGCCATATGTCTGCCATCTGCCAAAGTCACATGGGGCAAGTGGAAGCAGCTGATTGGGTGATCATGATCTATTAAGTATTTACTACCTTTATGGCTAATAGTTTGTCAGGTCTATATTTTGTGGTTTATAATTTGTAAGGACTATATTCTTTAGTAATGAGGACCAGGAAAGAAGGGCTCAGAGTAATTGATATTATTTGATTTTAAGTATCTTCCAAAACGTTTAATTTAAAGTGGTAAGTCATGGCAGGAGAGCTAAAAGCCATGGTGTGCTCTTCTGCTTTATGTGGGAAGCTGGGGACATTTCCAGTGCCCAGGGCCAGCACGTGTGCAGGAAGTGTCTCCGGCTACAGCTCCTTGAAGCCTGGGTTTTGGAGCTGGACCAACGGCTGGGGAAACTGTGAAGCATCCACGGTTGTAAAGCATCCATGGGGAGGAGAGTATCGTGGCTGGCAAGTACAGAGAGATGGTCACACCACAGGCTAAGACTCCACAGGCAGGAAGTAAATGGGTGACCACCAGGCAGAGAAAGAGGAATAGGGTGGTAGTGCAGATATCTCTTTTGGCCATCCCCCTCCCATACAGATATACGGTTTTGGATACTGTTGCAGGGAATTGCCTCTCAGGGGAAAGCAGCAACAGCCAAATTTTATTACACTACGGTTAGTTCTGCTGTACAGGGGTGGAATAAGAATGTAGGAATGCAATTTTATAGGGGATTCAGTTGTAAGAGGAATAGATAGCTGGTCCTGTGGCCACAAACGAGACTCCAGGATGGTATGTTGCCTCCTTGGTGCAAGGGTCAAGGGTGTCTCAGAGTGGCTCCTTGGCATTCTGGAAGGAGTGGCTTAACAGCCAGTGGTTGTGGTTGTAGGGGCTGGTTTAGCTCATTCAGCTAAATCGCGGGCTTTTAAAGCATACCAAGCAGGCCAGCAGCATGGTTCGATTCCCATATCAGCCTCCCCGGACAGGTGCCGGAATGTGGCGACTAGGGGCTTTTCACAGTAATTTCGTTGAAGTCTACTCGTGACAATAAGCGATTTTCATTTCATTCATTTCAACACATTGGTGCAAACAACATAGGTTTAAAAAAAGGGATTAATTCATAAGAGCAGAATATAGGGAATTAGGAAGTAAGTTGAAAAGTAGGACCTCAATGATGGTGATCTCATAGAAACCTCTAAATTCTAGCAACGAAACAGAGCAGATGCAGGAAGGGTGTTCCCGATGGTGGGAGTGTCCCAAACCAGGGGTCGCAGTCTGAGGATTTAGGACTGAGATGAGGAGAAATTTACTCTCCCAGAGCATGGTGAGCCTGTGGAATTTGTTACCACAGAAAGCAGTTGAGGCTAAAACATTATATGTTTTCAAGAAGGAGTTAGATAAAGGATTTGGGGGTAAAGCCGAAACAGGCTACTGAGTTGGATTATCAGCCATGATCATAATGAATAGTAAAGCTCGAAGGGCCAAATAGCCTACTCCGGCTCCTTTTTTGTATGTTGCTATCCTTACATGCTCTGGCCTACATGTGACACTAGATTCATAGGAAATGGTTGACTTTTAAATACCCTCTGAAATGGCAGAGCAAGCCACTCAGTTCAAGGGCAATAAGGCATGGGAATAAATGCCAGCCCAGCCTGCAATACCCACATCCCATGAATAAAAAAATTTGAAGCATGCTGACTGCGCAGAAAAGCTTTGATGACAATGTTGGAATAGTGCTCAAGTGAAGACCTGATAAGCAGACACACCAATGGTGGTGATTGCAGCAGTTCAGTAAGTAGGACAGCATCGGGTTAGCCCAGTCAGGAAAGGCGAGTGACCAGGTCTTGGGTCGGATCAATAACAAGTGAGGGAGAGTCAAACAAGAACCAACAAACAAAACGATCGGGACACAGAATGTTGCGGTTATAACAGGCAGAGCTTTGGGAAAGTGTGCAAAAACGGCTACAGCAACATCCATCCCAGGTACTGTCAGAAGAGGAAAGCCAAAAGGATATTGTCAAAATGTCCACAGAATTCCCCAGTTTGAATTGGGATGCAGCTGACCTTATATCCGTATAAAAAATGTTTAAGCAGCTGTGGGGCGCAATTCTCTTCCCCCCACCCCCCCCACTACGTCGGGTGGGAGAATCGCGGGGACGCCGGGCGAGTCTCACCACACCGCCCCGGCACCCGCACGCGATTGTCTCACACCCCCCAAACGGGGCGCCGAGATTTATGGCAGGCCGCTCGGAGAATCGCCGCCCGCCATTTGTAATGGGCGAGCGCCGATTCTCTAGCCCGGATGGGCCAAGCGGCCTGCCCAATATGACGTGTTCACGCCGGCACCGACCACACCTGGTCGCTGCTGGCGTGAACAGCGCGCGAATGCCGCGGCAGCGGCCTGGGGGGGGGGGGGGAGGGAGGATCGAGCACCCGGGGGGTGTTCAAAAGGAGTCTGGCCTACGATCGGTGCCCACCGATCGGCGAGCCGGCGTCTCTGAAGGACGCACTCCTTTCCTCCGCCACCCCGCAAGATCACTCCTCCATTTCTTGCGGAGCGTCCATGGGAAGGACGGCAAATGCGCATCTGCGGGTGACGTCATTTATGCGGTGCTGGCCACCTAATTTGCGTGGCGCCGGCCGCGTAATTTACGTGGCGCCAAGGCCCGGCACGCGTAAATGACGCGTAAATGGGGGTGGGAGAATAGGGGGCGAGGAACGGCCTCCGACGCCGGAGTGAAACACTCCAGTTTTCACTCCTGCTCGGCACTTAGGGCGCAATTCTCCGCTCCCCACGCTGGGTGGGAGAATCGCGGGAGGGCCGGGCCACTCACGACATGACCCCCTGGCGCCCCCGCGATTCTCCCACCACCCGCTTGGAAGAATCGCCACTCGCCGTTTTTTTACGGCAAGCGGCAATTCTCCGACCCGGATGGGCCGAGCGGCCTGCCGTTCGCGACCAGTTCACGACGACGGCAACCACCTCGTCGCTGCCACCGTGAACATGGCGCCAAACGCTGGTTGGACGCTCGTGGGGGACGGAGAGGGGAGTGAGCACCACGGCCTTGCTCGGGAGGGGACGGGCCCACGATCGGTGCCCACCGATTGCCGGGCCAGCGTCTCAAAGGAACACACTCTTTCCCCTCCGCTGCCCCGCAAGATCAAGACGCCACGACTTGCGGGGCAGTGGAGGGGAAGACGGCAACCACGCATGCGCGGGTTGGTGCCGGCCAACCTGCACATGCGCGGCTGATGTCATTAGGCGCGCCGGCCGCGTCATTCTCGGCGCGCCGGGCCTTGATGCCAGTGACAAGGCCCGGCAGCCGAGAATAACGGAGCACCTCTCCTAGCCCCCCGGGTGGGGGTGAATAAGGTGTGAGCAGCGGCCTCAGAGGCCATCGTGAAACTCGGCCGAGTTCACGACGGCCTTCTCGATTTTGCACGGGAGCGGAGAATTCCGCCCTTAGTCTACCGTTGGGAGAATCCAGCCCATGGGACGCAATTCTCCGCAAATGCGGAGAGTCGCAAAGGCTGCCATGAAACTGGCCGTGTTTCACGGCAGCCTCCGCACCCCCTCCCGGGACCCGATTCTCCTCCCCAGTCGGGGCTAGCAGCGGGGCCCCGTGAACCACGACCGTCGTTAAGCCCGCGCGCCAAGGGTCACGCCGGCTGACGTGCACGATGACGTCAGCCGCGCATGCGCGGATTGGACGGCTGCAACCCGCGCATGCGCGGATGACGTCATCACACATATGCGTCAAACGCACGCATGCGCGGGCCGTCATGCCCCTCAGCCGCCCCGCGGACTGATCCTGCGGGGCGGTGGAGGAACAAAGAGTGCGCGGGTTTCGGACCCGCTGCCCGCGTTCGGTGCCCACCGATCGCGGGCCCATGCCACCCTTGGCACGGCCGCACCACGGCCGTGCCAATCGGTGCCATGGTTGTCGGGAACGTAACTTTGCGGCCGTTTTCACGAATGGTGAGAGCAGGTGTGTTTGAGTTCGTGAAAACGGCCGTAAAGGCCTGGGAACTCGGCCCATCGGATAGGGGAGAATCACCGTTCGCCGTAAAAAAACGGCGAGCAGCGATTCGTGTCGTGGGGCGGCCGTGGCGGGGGGGGAGAATAGCGGGCGGTCGGGAAAAATGTCGGGAAGGCCCTCCCGCTATTCTCCGACCCGTCGTGGGGGGCGGAGAATCGCGCCCATGGTTTCTTGATTCAGTTGTGTCTGAACCAGACAAGGAAGCCATAACAAATTACTTTCTAGCCTGGAATGATCACATCAGGTTTAAAAGCAGAAGGGCTGAAGGGTCCCCTAAAAATATTGAGTACATTGGAAGACTGGTTCAGAATCAGGTTAAACATTGTTTTTATCAACTAGAGTTCTTGCCATTTTGAGAACAGCCTACAAAATCCCTAGACCACCTGGTCAGCAGGTGCAGAAAAACAGTCCGAACTGTGATAGTTCAGATGCATTGCCAAGATTGTAATGTCTCTTGATAAGGATTCAATGTTACGACTGCGAGATTAGGTACAAGCCATATAACTTGATGGTGATATCGGAAACACTTAGCAGATTGCCTAACACAGCGAAAACTTATCCTTAGATCGACAAGTTGACTTCATTGACATTGAACTTGAAGATGTTCCCCAAATTGACCTGGTACATTTTGTGCAATGTGAATGCCAGCAGCTACAAGAAGAAATGGCGAAAGATTCTATACTACAGAAACTGTGGAAAAGCATAATTGAAGTATGGTCAAATTCAATTCAGCATGTCAATTGACAGATGAGACCACTTTCGTCTAATTGGGATAGGATTGGCATAAACCAGGGTGTCGTTTTTAAAGGCAGGCAAGTCACCATTCTGGATTCTTTGTGATCTGATATTCAACAACTTCATCACCAACAAATGAAATGAAAAATGAAAATCCGCTTATTGTCACGAGTAGGCTTCAATGAAGTTACTGTGAAAAGCCCCTAGTCGCCACATTCCGGCACCTGTCCGGGGAGGCTGGTACGGGAATCGAACCATGCTGCTGGCCTGCTTGGTCGGCTTTAAAAGCCAGTGATTTAGCTGAGTGAGCTAAACCAGCCCCTGGGCTGGTTTACATGCAACACATGGGCATAGATCAGACAAAAAGACTTTCTATTGTTTATTGACGGGGTAAGAATAATGACATTGAAGTTATTGTGAAGAAGATTCAGGCCAGGGTGTGAAAAGATCCATTTCTAGGTCAGCATTACTGGACCGCCAAACAGTTCTGACATCCTTGCAGTCTGGATAAAGGAGGGGAATGCAGGGTTTGCCCGAGGTAAAAATCAACAAAGGCGGGGGCAGTACGGTGGCGCAGTGGTAGCACTGCAGTCTCACGGCGCCAAGGTCCCAGGTTCGATCCCGGCTCTGGGTTATTGTCCATGTGGAGTTTACACATTCTCCCCGTGTTTGCGTGGGTTTCGCCCTCACAACCTAAAGATGTGCAAGGTCGGTGGACTGAACACGCTAAATTGCCCCTTAATTGGAAAAAATGAATTGGGTACTCTAAATTTATATTTAAAAAAATAAATCAACAAAGGCGGCCTGAAATAAAAGTGATGGTGATAAATAATAATGAAGAGTGAACATAAATTTAAAATATACCCACGCGAAAGAATCAACAGGAAATCTGTTAACATGGCAATTAAGAAAGACTTTTCAAATCTAGGTGTTGCTAGCTTTCAGTCCCAGAGCTATCTCACAATTAAATCTTAGTTCGTAGGCAAGCTGCTGGAACCAATACTGCAACAAATACCATGGTTTCACAGAGCCTAATTTGGAGTTTAACCGAATGCAGTCATATGCATGGATTTTTCTACAAGGTGCACTCCCTGCCGGAAGAGGATTGAACTGAAATTTTTGCCTTCCCTCCACATCTGACCTTGAGTCCAACCATTTTTTCTAATTCCAGACAATTACTCATGCAGGGTTGAAATCCAGTGGTCGAAGCAGCCCAATTATTTTCTTCATCCTGTAAATAGAAAGCCATCTATAAGTCTGAGATCCCCCCTCCCAAAATAGCCCCAAGAATTAGCTCAAACAACACTCAAGAAGGACAACACCATCCAGGCCAAAGCATCTCCCGCTTGATTGACACCCCATCCACCACAATAAACATTTGTTCCCTCCACCACTGATAAAGAATAGTAGCAGTGTATACCACCTACAAGATGCATTGCAGAAACTCGACAAGACTCCTTTGATAGAACCTTCCAAATCCTCCGTCACCTAGAAGGACCAGGGCAGCAAATGCATGGGAACACCACCACCTGCAAATTCTCCGCCATGCCACACACCATCCTGACTTGGAAATATATCACCTTTCCTTTATTGCTGCTAGACTCAAACCCGAGAACTCCCTGCCTAACAGGACTGTGGATGTTCCTACAACACGTGGACTGCAATGGTTCAAGAAGGTGGTTCACTCCCGCCTTCTCGAGGGCAACCAGGGATGGGAAATGAATACTGACCTAGCCAGTGACACCCACTTCCCGTGAACAAATAAAAAAAGAGTTAATCTGGTGGCTAATCCAATATACTTTCCTCAAATAATACTACCAAAAACATGTGTTAAGGGATAATCAATTGCAGCATTAATTAATGTTTTACTTCCTTCATTTTGGGAAAGCATATGACCCTTTTCCTCCAGTAGATGATCCAGATGGAGTTGAAGGAAATCACAGGAGCAAGAGTCACTCACTAAGTAGAGGGGAAATAGTGGAACAGAATGATTGCTATATTTCCTGACATAGAAGTCACAGAAATTCAAAATAGTTCAAAGTGTGAGGAGCTATTTGAGACATTTCGGTGTAATAAGCATCGTGCAGACACAAACATAAAGAGACAAACCAAGAACTGACAGATCAAATTTCTGTCCTCAAGTCCAAAATATCAATCAAAAACGAATAGAACAAACAGACTTGAAGATTAATCTTAACTCTTTCTAGTGTTTAACTTTAGCGAGACTCTTGATTGTGAGGTTTTCTCTGTAATATAATAGAAACAGTTACTGCCCCTATTTTGCGATATCTTCAAACTGTTGAGAACATAAATTATTATTTTCACAAGCTGCTTGTCATAGGTTTATGGAGTTTTACAGCTCAAAAAGAGACCCTTCAGGCCATCATGTCTGCACTGGCCAACAAGCACCTATGTATTCTAATGGAGGAATTCAGCTATAATTACAAAGTTATAAGACAATCCAGCTATAAATAAGGAGTTAGAACATTAAAATTGTGATTCGCCTATGAAGTAGGGATTAAAAATTAAAAGCAGAGTTCACATTGCTGGACAAAAGGGAAAGGTTTAAAGTGTTTATTAACATTCACAATATTAACATTCAGGCATAATTGTGTGCTGAGGACAACAATAGTATGTAGCACAGAATATGGTATATCCTCCAGCACAAGGCAGTTATGAAAAACAAGAACTGACTTTAACATCACATTAGCAAGGCACTGATAAATTGTAAGATACTGCCTCACAATCTAACAATGAATAACCTTCAGAATGATCATAAACAACTAGTTAAATGAATCCTGAAACCTGGGAGTTGCAAGGAAGTGACCATTCTCTACACCTCTCTTTGATTAAGGGATGTTAATGAAAAACAATATTGGCCATTGGCTCAACATGTTTCCTGCTGGTTTATCTAATTTAGGGTATAATTATGATATATACAGTATGATTTTTAGATTTGTTGGATTCTCAAAGTAAAGGTAGCTACTTTAATGTAGTGATGATAGTTCCCCACTTAATTGTGATAAAGGTACCCTTGCTAGTCTCTGTAGCATTCTACTCAAGGTTTGAAGGTAAATATTACTTTAAACATTGATGGATATCTTAAGTAAATCACTGTAACATTAATAAGGTCTGGATTCTCTAATAGAAACAAGATTATACTTACTTTTCTTGGAACTGTCAATGTTGCAATTGAATTACCATCAAAAGTGAATTGTATGTTTGGATCTTTAATAAACCTTTGTATAATAAAGAAATTACATGGTTTGATATCATCTTCTGTATTCAAAATTGAAAACCTGCTCTGTGCACTCTTCAGTGGAGAGGTATAGTCCTAAGGATAGAGTCATTGAGGCATAGAGGTTTACAGCATGTCCATACCGCCCAATTGTCCATACCGCCCAATTTCTACCTCTGAGCTAGCCCCAATGGCCTTCATTTGGCCCATGTCCCTCTGTACCTATCTTTCCCAAATAAGTGCCGAAATGCTTTTTTAAAAGGCAACACAAGTGGAGAAGGTAGTCAAGAAGGCATACAAAATGCTTGCCTTCATTGGCCGGGGCATTGAGTATAAAAATTGGCAAGTCATGTTGCAGCTGTATAGAACCTTAGTTAGGCCACACTTGGAGTATAGTGTTCAATTTTGGTCGCCACACTACCAGAAATATGTGGAGGCTTTAGAGAGGGTGCAGAAGAGATTTACCAGGATGTTGCCTGGTATGGAGGGCATTAGCTATGAGAAACGGTTGAATAAATTCGGTGTGTTCTCACTGGAACGGCGGAGGTTGAGGGGCGACCTGATAGAGATCTACAAAATTATGAGGGGCGTAGACAGAGTGGATAGTCAGAGGCTTTCCCCCCAGATAGTGGGGTCAATTACTAGGGGGCATAGGTTTAAGGAGCGAGGGGCAAGGTATAGAGGAGATGTAAGAGGCAGGTTTTTTACACAGAGGGTAGTGAGTGCCCGGAACTCGCTACCGGAGGAGGTGGTGGAAGCAGGGACGATAGTAACATTTAAGGGGCATCTTGACAAATACATGAATAGGATGGGAATAGAGGGATACGGACCCAGGAAGTGTGGAAGATTTTAGTTTAGACGGGCAGCATGGTTGGCACGGGCTTGGAGGACCGAAGGGCCTGTTCCTGTGCTGTACTTTTCTCTCTTCTTTGTTCTTTGTTTAGTACTCGCCTCGACTACTGCCTCTGGCAGCTCATTCCAGACACTCACCACCCTCTGTGAGAAAAAATTGCCGCTTTGGACCCTTTTGTATCTCTCCCCTCTCACTGTAAACCTATGCCCTCTAGTTTTAGACTCCCCATCTTTGGGAAAAGATGTTGACTATTTACCTCATCTGTGCCATTCATTATTTTATAGCCCTCTATACAATCAGCCCCAAGCCTCCCTATACTCCAGGGAAAAAAGTCCCAGTCTATCCAGCCACTCCTTATAACTCAAACGACCAAGTCCCAATCTTTTCTGTACTCTTTCTCATTTCATAATATTCTTTCTATAATAGGATGACCAGAACTGTACACAACATTCCAAGTGTGGCCTTACTAATGTCTTTTACAACTTCAGCAAAATGTCCCAACTCCTCTATTCAGTGTTCTGATCAATGAAACCAAGCATGCCAAATGTTCTTCACCATCCTGTCCACCTGTGACTTCACTTTCAAGGAGCTATGAACCTGTACTCCTAGATCTCTTTGTTCCATAACTCTCCCCAACTCCCTGCCATTAACTGAGTAGGTCCTGCCCCGATTCTATCTACCAAAATACATCACCTCTCATTGATCTAAATTAAACTTAATCTGCCATTCATCCGCCCACTGGCCCAATTGATCAAGATCCCATTGCAATCCTAGATAACCTTCTTCATTATCCACTATGCCACCAATCTTGGTGTCTCCTGCAAGCTTACTAACCGTGCCTCCTAAATTCTCATCCAAATCATTAATAAAAATAACAAATACAGTGGACCCAGCACTGATACCTGAGGCACACCGTTGGTCATAGGCCTCCAGTTTGAAAAACAACCTCTAAAACCACCCTTTGTCTTCTGTCATCAAGCCAATTGACTACCTCCCCCTGGATTCCGTGAGACTTAACCTTATGCAACAACATACCATGTGGTACATTGTTAAATGCCTTGCTAAAGTCCATGTAGACAATGTCGACTGCACTGCCCTCATCTACCTTCTTGGTTACCCCTTCAAAAAACTCAATCAAATTCAGGAAACAGATTTTCCACTCACAAAGAGAATGCTGACTGTCCCTAATCAGTCCTTGCCTCTCTAAATGCACGCAGATCCTGTCTCTCAGATACCTTCTAACAACCTACCCACCACAGACGTGAGGCTCACTGATCTGTAGTTCCCGGGCTTTTCTCTGCACCCTTCTCTGCGCCTGATGAGAAAACAAGGTTCAGTTGCGCCTCTAGAGGGTTACAAGGTAGCAAGGAATGAGCTAAAAAAAAAAAGGCTTAGGAGAGCTAGGAGGGGGCATGAGAAGTCATGGGGCAGCACGGTAGCATGGTGGTTAGCATAAATGCTTCACAGCTCCAGGGTCCCAGGTTCGGTTCCCGGCTGGGTCACTGTCTGTGCGGAGTCTACACGTCCTCCCCGTGTGTGCGTGGGTTTCCTCCGGGTGCTCCGGTTTCCTCCCACAGTCCAAAGATGTGCGGGTTAGGTGGATTGGCCATGCTAAATTGCCCGTAGTGTCCTAAAATAAAAGTAAGGTTAAGGGGGGGGGGTTGTTGGGTTACGGGTATAGGGTGGATACGTGGGTTTGAGTAGGGTGATCATTGCTCGGCACAACATCGAGGGCCGAAGGGCCTGTTCTGTGCTGTACTGTTCTATGTTCTAAGTCCTTGGCGGGTCGAATCAAGGAAAACCCCCAAGCCTTTTTACTCTTATGTGAGAAATAAAAGAATGACCAGGGTGAGGTTAGGGCAGGTCAAGGACAGTAGTGGGAACTTGTGCGTGGAGTCAGAAGAAATAGGAGAGGCGTTGAATGAATACTTTTCTTCAGTGTTCACCAAGTAGTGGGGCCATGTTTTTGAGGATGAGAGTGTGATACAGGCGGGTAGGCTGGAGGAGGTAGATGTTTTGAGGAAGGATGTATTAGCAATTTTGAAAAACCTTAGGGTCGACAAGTCCCTTGGGCCTGTTGGGATATATCCAAGGATTCTTTGGGAGGCAAGGGTTGAGATTGCAGAGCCTTTGGCTTTGATCTTTAGGTCCTCACTGTCCATGGGGATAGTGCCAGAGGACTGGAGAGTGGTGAATGTTGTTCCTCTGTTCAAGAAAGGGAATAGGAATGACCCTGGTAATTATAGGCTGGTTAGTCTTACTTCGGTGGTCGGTAAGTTAATGGAAAAGGTCCTGAAGGATAGGATTTATGACCATTTGGAAATATGCAGCTTAATCCGGGATAGTCAACACAGATGTGCCTCACAAATTTGATTGAATTCCTTGAGGAGGTGACTAAGTGTGTAGATACAGGCGGGTAGGCTGGAGGAGGTAGATGTTTTGAGGAAGGGCACTTGATGTCGTATACATGGATTTTGGTAAGGCGTTTGATAAGGATCCCCATGGTCGGCTCATGAAGAAAGTAAGGAGGTGAGGGATAGATGGAAATTTGGCCAATTGGATAAGTAACTGGCTATCACATAGAAGACAGAGGGTAGTGGTGCATGGAAAATGTTAAGACTGGAGATCAGTTACCAGCAGTGTACCACAGGGATCAGTGCTGGGTCCTCTGCTATTTGTGATTTTTATCAATGACTTGGAGGAGGGGGCTGAAAGGTGGGTCAGTAAATTTGCTGATGACACCAAGATTGGTGGAGTAGTGGATGAGGTGGAGGGCTGTTGTAGGCTGCAAAGAGAAATTGATAGGATGCAAAACTGGGCCGAAAAATGGCAGATGGAGTTTAACCCTGATAAGTGCGAGATGATTCATTTTGGTAGAAAAAATTTGAATGTGAATTACAGGGTCATCGGCAGGGTTCTGAGGAATGTGGAGGAACAGAGAGATCTTGGGATTCATGTCCACAGATCTCTGAAGGTTGCCACTCAAGTGGATAGAGCCGTGAAGAAGCCCTATAGCGTGTTAACGTTTATTAACGGGGGTTTGAGTTTAATAGCCGCGGGGTTTTGCTGCAACTTTACATGACCCTGGTGAGACTACATTTGGAGTATTGTGTGCAGTTCTGGTCACCTCATTATAGGAAGGATGTGGAAGCATTGGAAAGGATGCAAAGGAGATTTACCAGGATGCTGCCTGGTTTGCAGGATAGGTCTTATGAGGAAAGGTTGAGGGAGCTAGTGCTTTTCTCTTTGGAGCGGAGGAGGATGAGAGGCGACTTAATAGAGGTTTCTAAGATGATGAGGGGGATAGATAGAGTGGACGTTCAGAGACTATTTCCTCGGGTGGATGTAGCTGTTACAAGGGGGCATAACTTTAAGGTTCAGGGTGGGAGATATAGGAGGGATGTCCGAGGTAGGTTCTTTACTCAGAGAATGGTTAGGGTGTGGAATGGACTGCCTGCTGTGATAGTGGAGTCGGACACTTTAGGAACTTTCAAGCGGTTATTGGATAGGCACATGGAGCACACCAGAACGACAGGGAGTGGGATAGCTTGATCTTGGTTTCGGACAATGCTTGGCACAACATCGAGGGCCGAAGGGACTGTTCTGTGCTGTACTGTTCTATGTTCTAAGTTCTTTGTTTTTAAACAAAGGCACAACATTTGCTACCCTCCAATCTTCAGGCATCTCACCTGAGGCTGAACGATTCAAATATCCTCCTGCCATTTCCCCCCTAGCCTCCTACAACGTCCTGGGATACATTTCAACAGGTCCCAGGAATTTATCTACCTTGATGCGCTTAAGACTTCCAGCACCTCCTTCTCTGTAATACGTACACTCCTCCAGACATCACTATTTATTTCCCCAAGTTCCTGAACATCCATTTCTCAACAGTAAATACCGATGAGAAATATTCATTTAAGATCTCACCCATCTCTTCCGGATCCGCACAAAGATGACCTTGTAGATCCTTAAGAGGCCCAATCTCTCCCTCGTTACTCTTTTGCCCTTTATGTATTCGTAGAAGCTCTTTGAATTCTCCTTCGGCTTTTCTGCCAAAGCAATATACCTTATAATATCCGGGTTGCTTTTTAAAAGAAATCATTTACAGAATGTGGGCGTCTCTGGTTAGAACAGCATTTATTACCCATTCCCTAGTTGCCCTTCAGAAGGTGATGGTGAGTTGCCTTCTTGAACCGCTGCAGTCCTTGAGGTGTAGGTACACCCAAGGTGCTGTTAGGGAGGGCGTTCCAGGATTTTGACCCGGTGACAGGGAAGGAACGGCGATATATTTCCAAGTCAGAGTGTGAGTGGCTTGGAGAGGAACCTCCAGGTGGTGGGGTTCCCAGGGATCTGCTGCTCTTCTTCTTCTAGATGGTAGTGGTCGGGGGTTTGGAACGTCCTGCCTAAGAAATTTTGGTGAGCACATGCAGTGCATCTCGTAGATGGTACACGCGGCTGCCACTGTTCGTCAGTGGTGGAAGGATTGAATATTTGTGGAAGGGATAGCAATCAAGCAGGCTGCTTTGTCCTGGATTGTGTTGAGCTTCTTGAGTGTTGTTGGAGCTGCACTCATCCAGGCAAGTGGAGAGTATTCCATTACACTCCTGACTTGTGCCTTGTCGATGGTGGACAGAATTTGGGCAGTCAGGAGGTGAGTTACTCATCATGGAATTCCTAGCCTTTGACCTGCTCTGGTAGACACAGTATTAATGTGTCTAGTCCAGTTCAGTTTCTGATCAATGGTAACCCCAGGATGTTGATTGTGGGGGATTCAGTGATGGTAATGCCATTGAATGTCAAGGGATGATGATTAGATCCTGTCTTATACTAGATGGTCATTGCCTGGCACTTGTGTGACATGAATGTAACTTGTCACTTGTCAGCCGAAGCCTGGCTATTGTCCAGGTCTTGCTGCATTGTGACATGGACTGTTTTATTAGCTAAGGAGTCGCAAATGGTGCTGAACATTGTGCAGTCATCTGCAAAACTCCCCACCTCTGATCTTATGATGGAAGGCTGGTCATTGATGAAGCAACTGAAATGGTTGGGCTGAGGACACTACCCTGAGGAACTCCTGCAGTGCTGCCCTGGAGTTGAGATGGTTGACCTCCAACCAACACAACCATCTTCCTTTGTGCCACGTATGACTCCAACCAGTGGAGAGTTTTCCCGCAGTTTCCCATTGACTGCAGTTTAGCTAGGCTTCCTTGATGCAATACTCAGTCAAATGCTGCCTTGATGACAAGGCCAGTCACTCCCATCTCACCTCTGGCATTCAGCTGTTTTGTCCATGTTTGAACAAGGGCTGTAATCAGGTCAGGAGCGGAGTGACACTGACAGAACCCAAACTGAGCATCCATTAGCAGGTTATTGTTGAGCAAGTACCGCTTGATAGCCCTGTTGATGACTCCTTCCATCACTTTACTGATGACGGAGAATAGACTGATAGGGTGTTAATTGACTGGGTTGAATTTATCCTGTTTCTTGGGGCAATTTTCAACATTGCCTTGTGGATGCAAGTGTTGGAGCTGTACTGGAATAGCTTGGCTAGGGGTGGGGCAAGTTCTGGAGCACAAGTCTTCAGTATTATTGCCGGAATATTGTCAGGGCCTGGATACCTTTGCAGCACCCAGTGCATTCAGCTGTTTCTTAACATCAGGTGGAGTGAATCATATCGGCTGAAGACTGACATCTGTGATACTGGGGCCCTCCGGAGGAGACCGAGAAGGGTCAATAACTTGGCACTTCTGACTGAAGATTGTTACAAATGCTTCAGCCTTGTCTTTTACACAGATGTGCTGGGCTCCTCCATCATTGAGGACGGGGATATTTGAGGAGCCTCCTCCTCCAGTAAGTTGTTTAATTGTCCACCACCATCCCCGATTGAATGTGCCAGGACTGCAGAGCTTAGATCTGATGCGTTTGTTGTGGAACTGTTTAGCTCTGTCTATTATTTGTTGCTTAAGCTGTTTGGCACACAGGTCATCCTGTGTTGTAGCTTCACCAGGTCGACACCTCATTTTTCGGTATGTCTGGTGTTGCTCCTGGCATGCTCTCCTGCACTCTTCATTGAACCAGGGTTGATCCCCTGGCTTGGTGGTAATGGTAGAGTGGGGCATATGCCAGGCCATCGGGTTGCAGATTGCGGTTGAGTTCAATTCTGCTGCTGCTGATCAGCCACAGCGCCTCATGGATGCCCAGTCTTAAGTCGGTAGATCTGTTTGAAGTCAATCCCATTTCGCACAGTGATTGTGCCACACAACACGATGGTGGGTATCCTCAATATGAAGATGGGACTTTGTCTCCACAAGGACCGTGCGATGGTCACTTCTACTGATACTGTCATGGACAGATGCATCTGCAGCAGGCAGGTTGGTGAGGATGAGGTCGAGTACGTTTTTCCCTCTTGGTGTTTCCCTCACAAACTGCTGCAGTCCCAGTCCAACAACTATGTCCTTTAGGACCCAGCCAGCTCAGTCTGTGGTGGTCCTACTGAGCCATTCTTGGTGCTGAACACTGAAGTCCTCCACCCAGTATATTTTCTGCACCCTTGCCATATCAGTGCTACTCCAAGCTTGGTTTAAAAAAAGCTACCTGAAGGACAGTAATATTCTCTGCTCGTTCCTTTCCTTCGGGAAAAATTAGATTGTTTTTTCTGGTCCATTTAAATGTCCGTGAGGCCTGTCTTTCTCAACCTTAAGTGGGCGTGATCATCCAAAGTGTATGCCTGATCTGGAATAGTCCCAAAAGGGGATTACAACCCACTCCATGATGGGTTGGGGTAAAGAGCACAAGTGGAGATTGGTCATTACAAACTATTTTCATATACTTCCTTGAGGCAAGAAGAAGAAAGCATTAGTTGTGGCCTGCAAACAGATTGCTTGATAATTTCTTGGCCAGAATATTGTGTGTACTGCACGAAATCTCAACACATGTAAGTAAAATAACCTAAAATATGAGGCTTTTTTTAAAGCAAAAGTAAATATGTAAGCAGTTCAAATGTTCATCTGAGCAGGTTTTAAATTATGTTGATGTTGGAGTTTTATTTTCGGTATAACTTGGCTTTTCAGATCCTCTCATGCGAGCCTTGATAGTACCTTTCCCTCTGACTGAAGGATTTTCCATTCTGTTGCCGAACAAAAATCATTAATTCGTGTTGCCATGGTTACTACAAGCTGTGAGCTAACAGTGATGTAGACGCCAGAACATTCACAACAGTCCTGTTGCATAATGACCCTCTGTGCTCAAGGACACCATTTAATCATTAAAAATATTTGTACTTCTTAAATGCTGAACCATCCATTATCTTCTTTCAGGCTCTGAAGTTATTTGGAGAGCCCCAACCTCCCGTCCACCCAATTTTCTCCCTCTCCCTCTATTGAACAATCCCCGCTTTTTAAATAATGGATATATTAACTATCCCTCTGGGCATTGCGCGTTGAAAGATGGAAAGAGCGAAGCCTGTAGGAAATGTGAAAATTTATTTTGAAGGAATTTTGACGATGCGCTAGTTGGTGCCGAACCTATCGTGTCACTCTGCTGCTAGGTATGAATGGAGAGCAATGTCATACTTCATTTTAATTGCAGCATTTACAACAGCCTACACAAGTGAACGACAACAGATTGTTTGGACAAATTGCTGAAGAGTATGTGAATTTTCACAGCTTTTCGAGGTACGATGAAAATCATTGTTATTCTTCTTATCTTCTGGAAATATGGCAATGAACCCCTACCTTCCCCATTCTCTCCTGTTTCCCTACCCACCCCTGATTTCCAATTCGCCACCCAACCCCCACCCCTCCCCCATGGTGGATTTTCCCACGGCGGAGGCAGATCGCCATTAGCCATCAGCAAGGTCTTCTGGGCCCACCAAAGTATATGGCAATTTGCTGCCAGGGAACCTGCGGTGGGGGCCGACTTTGCTGGGACCGCATGTACAATGAGGAAGGATTAATTAGTTGATGACCTCATAGTTAAGGATCCTCTAAGGAATAGTGACCAATGCATAACAGAATTTAAAATTCAGTTTGGGGGGTGAGAAAGTGGAGTCCAATACCAGTGTTCTGGAATTAAACAAAGGCATGAGGCAGGGAGGGTGAGGACAATATAAAGACAAGAACTAAGGTATACCATGTTGCAAAAGCCAAGATTGGGAAACTTTCAAACATAAACAGAGGGTTACTAAAATAGTAATAAAAAGAGCTAAGGTAAATTACAAAAGACAACTAGCACAATGTACCAAAAAGGATAGCAAAAGCTTCCATAAGTACATAAAAAGGAAGAGAGTCGCTAAAGTGAATGTTGGCCATTTGGAAGATGAAAGCAGAGAGTTAATAGTGGGGAACACAGAAATGGCAGAGATGTTAAATCAATATTTTGCCTCAGTTTTCACAGTGGAGGACACTGGTATCATCCCTGTAGGAATGGGTAATTCAGAGGTAATAGAAAAGGTGGAACTTAGAACAATCAGCATCAATAGGGAAACAACACTGAACAAACTATTGGGATTGTTAGACAGACAAGTCCCCAGGGCCTAATAGGCTGCAGCCTCGGGTGTTATAGGAAGCGACAGCGGAGATTGTGGATCCTTTGGTTATAATATTCCAAAATTCCCTGGATACGTGAAAGATTCCAGTGGATTGGAAAAATGCTAATGTAATGCCCTTATTCAAAAAAGTTCGAGGCAGAATGTAGGAAATTACAGACCAGTTAGTTTAACGTCTGTTCTTGGGACATTGTCAGAATCCATTATTAAGGAGGTAATATCAGAGCATTTGGAAAGTAAAACGCAATCCATCAGAGTCAGCATGGTTTTATAAAGGGTAAATAATGTTTACTAATTCACTAGAGTTCTTTGAAGATGCATCAAGCCAAGTGGGTAATGGGGATCCTGTGGATAAAGTATATCTGGACTTCCAGAAGGCATTTGATAAGGTGCCACGCAGAAGGTTAATACATACGGTTAGATCACATGGGGTTGGATGTAATTTATTAGCTTGGAGAGAAGATTGGCTGACAGACAGAAAATAGAGAGTCTGGATAAGTGAGTTGTCTTCTGGAATGCAAGTTGTAACTAGTGGGGTGCTACAGGATTCGGTGCTTCGGCCCCAGCTATTTACAACCTATATTAACGACTTGGATAAAGGGTTAGAAGGTTCTATAGCCAAATTTGCGATACTAAAATAGGTGGGACAGTAGGTTGCAATGAGGAAAGGACCTTACAGGATAGGTTCGGTGAGTGGGCCAAAATGTGGCAGATGGAGCTTAGCATGGATAAGTGTGAGGTCATCCATTTTAGTCAAAAAAATGGAAATACAACTTATTATCTAAATGGGGAGAGACTTTAGGGCACTCCGGTGCAGAGAGATCTGAGTGTTCCCGTGTATGGATTGCAGAAAACTGGCATACAGGTACAGCAGGTAATAAATATAGTGAATGGTGTTTATAGATAAAGGAATAGAGTATAAAGGTAAGGAAATATTGTTGCAACTGTACAAGGCATTGGTGAGACCACATCTGGAGTATTATGCACAGTTTTGGTCCCCTTATTTGAGGAAGGATATAATGGCATTGGAGGCAGTTCAGAGGAGGTTCACTAGATTGATTCCAGAGATGAGGGGCGCGATTCTCCGCCCCCCACGCCGAGTGGGAGAATAGCGGGAGGGCCCCCCGACATTTTTCACGCTCTCCCGCTATTCTCCCCCCCCCCCCCTACGCCCGACCCACGCCATGAATCGGCACTCGCCATTTTTTACGGCGAGCGGCGATTCTCCGAGGCCGATGGGCCGAGCGGCCGGGCCTTCACGCCCGTTTCAACACGGCAGCAAACTCACCTGCTCGCTGCCATCGTGAAATGGGTGCCACGGCCGTGCCAAGGGGGTGCATCCGTAACGGACGTACTCTTTTCCCTCCGCCTCCCCGCAAGATCAAGCCGCCACATCTTGCGGGGCGGCTGAGGGAAAAGACGCCAACTGCGCATGCGCGGGTTGGCATTATCCAACCTGCGCATGCGCGGCCGACGTCATCGGCCGCGTCAGCCGGCATGATGCTTGACGTGCGGCCTTGACAACCCTTAGCCTTAGCCCCGCCCGGGGGGGGAGAATCGGCCCCGGAAGTGGGCGTGAAGGCTGCCATGGGTCACGGCTTGTCCCACGGCAGCCTTTACGATTCTCCGCATTTGCGGAGAATCTCACCCGAGGGGTTTGCCTTATGAAGAATGATTGAGCAGCTTCAGCCTGCACTCACTCGAGTTTAGAAGAATGAGGGGAGATCAAATTGGGTGTACATGATAAAAGGTATGGATGAAATAGACACAGAGTGGATGCTTCCTCTTGCAGGGAATTCTAGAACGAGAGGTCATAGTCCCAGGATAAGGGGTAGCAAATATAAAACAGTGATGATGAGAAACTACTTCTTCCAAAGGGTCGTAAATCCGGAATTGCTACCCCAGAGTGCATGGATGTTGGGACAGTGAATAAATTTAAGGAGGAGTTAGACAGAGTGTAAATTAATAATGGGTGGAAGGGTTACGGAGAATGGGAAGGACGGTGGAGTTGATTGTATTGAGCGGTGGATTGGCTTGAGAGGTTGAATTGCCTTCATCTGCTCCTAGTTCATATGTTCTCAGAAAGAACAATTCTCTCTAATTCCACCTGCCAGCGTTTGGCCTAAGGCCCTATAGGTAACAGCAACTCGAGCACAAATCTGGTGTTGTTGATTAATAAGGGGATCAGGGGTTAAGGTAGAAGGCAGGAGAATGGGGGATGAGGAACATGTCAGCCATGATCGAATGGTCGAGGGGGCCCGATGGGCCGAATGGCCTAATTCAGCTCCTTTATCTTTTGGTCTTATGGTCTTATGACCGGAAGATCTGGCTGGCACGAAGGGCTGGAAAATCCTGTCCATATGCACAAGCATAAACACACAATTCTATTTACTTTTCATTGTGTGTAAAATTAATTTTTATTCATGGTTTTCAAGTCTCTTTGTTCTGCGCACAAGGCCTGGCCCCAAAATAAGGCAGTTGACCAACTAACCAGCTCTTTGCATGCATCTTAATAATCAGTTGCACCATGGATTCACATTGCACAATCTACTGCACTTCTCTTTTCTTCTTTTATCCCCAACAGCTAGTGTCCTTAACAGCACCTTCTTGCGTTCTGCTCATAATCTCCCTTGTATAACTGCATTCAGTTTCCAAATTCACAGACTTGATCCTGCATTATACAATGTTGCACACGCATGAATAATCTTTGCCACTTGATGGAAAGAGGAAGCATGTGCACTTATTTCTGGAAACTGTTTTTGGCATTCATGCATTGAAGTACCCCACTGCAGTCACAGTGCAGTACATGTTACTGCAGAGTAAAAGTTTTCCTGGCGTGATTCCAAATATGTAATCTCATCTCAAGGGGGTCATATGACAGGTTTATGAAGCCTTTAAATGTGATTACTGCGTTGTAATCACTGCCGGGTATCCATTATTCTATATATAAACCATTTGAAGCCCTCGATTAGATTGCAGCCTGAAACTCACTCCCAGGTATCCATTATTCACATAAGACACAGTTTCAGCCAGCTACAGCATCTTTTGTGTTCTGTCACTTTAGAAAATATACTTTTGTTATTTGCGATGTATTTTACGCATTGGGATGTCATTACTAAACATTAGGGTTGCTGACTAAACTAGGCAGACTTCCGAGTTAAAATGGTATATGGCATCCCTTGGTATACACACAAGCAGAAAGAAGCACAGCGACACAAATGATTGTGGAAGTTAAGAAAGGATTAGATTGACCTCTTTGCCTTTAAAAATATTTTCTTAAATATATACCCATGGCTTGTATTGTTCAGGTCGTCCCCTGCCCACGCGCTTCAAACCTGCTCACTGTGACTTGTTTAATTTTTGGATCCCTGTCTGGGCAATTTTGGTGTTATCAGTCTTGCGCTGACGGCTTTTCCTTACATCATGACTTCTTGCCTCCCTCCCATTTCTTCAGCAAACATTGTACTCAAGCAATTGTTCTCCGAGTCTGTTGAGATTCGTCGAACATAAAGCTTTTGAAAACAGAAATGGCAGCATGCAGTTTAGTTTATTCTATTTTTATAGCTGTTACAGGATAAAAAGTCCATCTGCATATTTTGAGAGCTGGAAGGAAAATTCAGTCCTCAGAGGAAGGACATATCTGAAGAAAGCTTCAGGCTCAGTCAAAAGTGCAGAGATATGCCTAACAGGAGAGCTTTTCCATGTGCTGTTCCTTCTCCCTCCACAGATATAATCTATTTTGAATGAAGAGGGGAAAAATATTCCACCATGGTTCAGCCTTTCCATTACCTTATGCTAACAGGGAGATGTATCGTAATTCATAGATCACCCCCAAAGGCGAAGATCAATTCCCCCTAATTTTGCAACTGCCATTTTCATTAAATACCTTCATTCCCCTAACCAGTCCCCTGTATTTAGAGGAAACAAAAACACATGGAACGAACAATTTGTACAATGGGTTTACTTAAGAGAACGCAAAATCCTTTTCTTTTTTCACTATTTCTGAACAGTTTATCATGCCAGGGGTTTTGTTTAGTTTAGGATTGTGCATCCTACATGAATTTAATTTGTCTGTACAACTATTCTGTTTGCTTCGAATGTTGCAGGAAGAAGCAAATTTGAGTATCACCCAGAAACCAGTTATTTCTCCATGCAAACTATCGTGAGGTGTCACTAAAAATGATGTAACTTCTGATTTTCACGAGCAAAGGTTATTACATAATAATAATAATCTTTATTAGTGTCACGAGTAGGCTCACAATAACACTGCAATAAGGGTACTGTGAAAAGCCCCACGTTGCCACACCCCAGCGCCAGTTTGGTACAGTGAGAGAGAATTTAGAATGTCCAATTCACCTAACAGCACGTTTTTCGGGACTTGTGGGAGGAAATCGGAGCGCCCAGAGGAAACCCATGCAGACACAGGGAGAATATGCTGACCCCACACAAACTGTGACCCAAACCAGGAATTGAACCCGGGTCCCTGGCGCTGTTAAGTAACAGTGCTAACCACTGTGCTACCGTGCTGCTAATAATAGCTCTAAGAATCATATACTTATATTGCGCTAGGTTCTTTCCTTCCAACGGCTTAATTCCCCTTTTTCTCATTCCCACTCATGTAGTTCTTTTTAAACGCTCAAACGCAATGGCTTGAAGTGTATTTTTTTCAGCGCCAGAAATATAGCGGGTAAGTCAGATGAATTTAGAGCAGTAGTTTGTTCTTGGAATTTCGATGTTGTGGCTATCACAGAAACATGGTTAAAGGATGGGCAGGACTGGCAACTGAACATTGGAGGATATAGATGCTTCAGGAAAGATAGAGAGGGATGTAAAAGGGGTGGGAGAGTAGCATTACTGGTAAAGGAGAATATTGTAGCCATACTGCGGGAGGACACCTTGGAGGGCTCATACAATGAGGCAATCTGGGTAGAGCTCAGGAACAGCAAGAGGGCAAACACAATGTTGGGCATTTATTACAGTGCCCCTCAACTGCTAGCGAGAGATAGAGGAGCAGATAGGTAGAGAGATTTTGGATAGGTGCAAATGTAACAGGGTTGTTGTGGTAGGGGATTTTAATTTCCTCTATATTGACTGGGTCTCACTTAGTGCTGGGGGCTTGGATGGGGCAGAAATTGTAAGGTGTATCGAGGAAGCCTTCTTGATGCAATATGTAGATAGTTCAACTAGGAAAGGGGAAGTACTGGATCTGGTATTGGAGGGAGAATGAGCCTGGAAGAGTGGTTGAGGTTTCAGTAGGGGTCATTTTGGGTGTAGTGACCACAATTCCGTAAGTTTTAGGGTACCTTTGGACAGGGATGAAGGTAACCTTCGCGTTAAGGTGCTAAACTGGGGAAAGGCAAATTACGCTAACATTAGACAGGAATTGAAGAATTTGGGTTGGGTGCGGCTGTTGGATAGTAAATCAACATCGGACATGTGGGAGTCTTTTGAGTGACAGTTGATTAGGATTCAGGAAAGTCACTTTCCTGAGAGAACAAAGGATAAATATGGGAAGTTTAGAGAGCCTTGAATGACGAGGGATATTGTGAACCTCATCAAAAAGAAAAAGGAGACTTTTGTACGGTCGAGAAAGGTGGGGACAGTCAAAACCCTTGAGGAGTCGAAAGAAAGTGGAAGGTACTTAAGTGGGAAATTAGGAGGGCTAGGAGGGGTCATGAAAAGTCCGTGGCAAGTAGGATTAAGGTGAATCCCAAATCTTTTTATTCATCTGTAAAAAACAAGAGGGTGGCCAGGGAAAGGATTGAACCACTTAAGGACAGTGAAGGGAATCTATGTGTTGAGTCAGTGGAAATGGGCGAGGCACTAAATGAGTACTTTGTATCAGTGTTCACCAAAGAAAGAGACTTTGTGGAAGATGATTCTTGGGTAGGGTGAACAATCTGGATCATGTTAACATCAGAAAGGAGGAGGAATTGGGTCTTTTAAAAGACATTAAGGTAGATAAGTCTCCAGGGCTGGATGGGATTTACCCCAGAATACTGAGGGAAGCAAGGGAGGAAATTGCTGGGGCCTTGAATGACATCTTTGTATCCTCATTGGCTATAGGTGAGATCCCAGAGGACTGGAGAATAGCTAATGTTGTACCGATGTTTAAGAAAGGTAGCAGGGATAATCCTGGAAACTATAGGCCACGTCGGTAGTAGGTAAATTATTGGAGAGAATTCTCAGGGACATGATTTATACCCATTTGGAAACAAATGGACTCATCAGAGATAGACAGCATTGTTTTGTGAATGGGAGGTCGTGCCTCACTAAATTGACAGAGTTTTTTGAGGAGGTGACAAAGATGATTGATGAGGGGTGGATGTTGTATACATGCACTTCAGTAAAGCCTTTGACAAGGTGTCTTATGGCAGACTGGTACAAAAGGTGAAGTCACACAGGATCAGAGATGAGGTAGTAAGATGGATACAGAACTGGCTCGGTCACAGAAGGCAAAGGGTAGCAGTAGAAGGGTGTTTTTCTGAATGGAACGTTGTGACTAGGGGTGCCCTACAGGGATCTGTGCTTGGGCCTCTGTTGTTTTTAATGTACATAAACGATTTGGAGGAAAATGTAGCCAGTCCGATTAGTAAGTTCTTGGATGACACCAAGGTTGGTGGAGTGGCAGATAGTGTTGAGGATTGTCAGAAGATACAGCAGGACATAGATAGGTTGGAGATTTGGGCAGAGAAATGGCAAATGGAGTTTACTCCGGAGGTAATGTGAGGTAATGCATTTTGGTAGGTCTAACATAGAGGGGAAATATACCGTAAATGGCAAAACTCTGAGGAAAATAGAAAGTCAGAGAGATCTGGGTGTACAGGTCCACAGATCTTTGAAGGTGGCAACAAAGTAGTCAAGAAAGCATACGGAATGCTTGCCTTCATTAAGTAGGGCATCGAGTATAAAAACTGGCAAGTCATGCTACAGATGTATGGAATCTTGGTGAGGCCGCACTTGGAATATTGCGCACAATTCCGGTCGCCACATTACCAGAAGAATGTGGAGGCTTTGGAAAGGGTGCAGAGGAGGTTTACCAGGATGTTGCCTGGTCTGGAGGGTGTTAGCTATGTGGAGAGGCTGGATAGACTCAGACTGTTTTCATTAGAAAGACGGAGGTTGAGGGGTGATCTGATCGAGGTCTACAAGATTATGAGGGGCATGGATAGAGTGGATGGCCAGGCACTCTTTCCCAGGGTGGAGGGGTCAGTCACCAGGGGACAGAGGTTTAAGGTCCATGGGGCAAAGTTCAGAGGAGATGAGAGAGGCAGGTTTCTTATGCAGATGGTGGTGAGTGCCTGGGACACGTTGCCAGGGGAGTTTGTGGAAGCAGATACATTAACAGAGTTCAAAAGGCATCTTGACAAACACATGGATAGGATGGGTATAGCACAAGGAAGTGTTGATGGTTTTGGCAAAGGTTGGTATCATGACCAGTACAGGCGTGGAGGGCCGAAGGGCCTGTTCCTGTGCTGTATTGTTCTTTGTAGAACATTTTTTGATTTTATAATAGCAAATTACTGCTGTTGCTGGAATCTGAAACCAAAGAGAAAATGTAGGAAAATCTCAGCAGGTCTGGCAGCATCTGTGGGGAGAGAAAAGAGCTAACGTTTCGAGTCCAGGTGACCCTGTATTTTGGATTTTCCTTTCCATTTTCTATTATTTTCTATTATGTATTTTCTATTCTGGATTTACTTTTCTTTTCATGGACTAAATGATCTGTTTGAGATGCTCGCAGAAAAATACTTTTCACTATACCTCGGTACACGTGACAATAAACAAATCCAATCCAATCCTAAAAGGGTCGATCCTTTAAAACAGATGACGAGGAATTTCTTCAGCCAGAGGGTGGTGAATCTGTGGAACTCTTTGCCGCAGAAGGTTGTGGAGGCCAAATCACTGAGTGTCTTTGAGACAGAGACAGATAGGTTCTTGATTAATAAGGGAATCAGGGGTTATGGGGAGAAGGCAGGAGAATGGGTCTGAAAGCCTCGATATATGAACAGATGTTCACATACCCGACCTTCAGATCTGCCTTTCGTCAGTGCAGAGTTTCTGTACTAGCTGTGTAAGGACTTCTATCTTCAACATCAAAAAATCTATTCAGAAGAGCTTTTAACTACTCACATGTCGTGATGTTCTGGACCTTTAGCTTTCTGATTCAGATCCTCGTGTCTGCAGTTCTGAGAACAATCCCGCTATTAAACGGGACTGTGGGTTTTTTTCGGGCCTCTGCGAGGAACGCCCTGCCAAGGCCATGCTTAGCTTAATTCCCTGCACAGACTAGCTCAGCTCATCAGTGCAGGAAGAGATCAGTGTGGCATTTTTAAATCCAGCTTCGACCTCTCGATCCCCCTCCCCCAACCCCGCCACCCCCACTGCGACTTCCAGACCCCTCCCAACGCCCCAACTTACCGATTAGGGGGTCCTCGAGCCCCTCTCATCTCACCTCATAAGGGAAGGGCACCCTGGGCCCGATCCCTGGCACATGCAAACTAGCACCTGGACACTGCCAGCAGGGTGCCAGGCTGGCAGTGCCAAGGTATCCAGGTGACATCAGGGGTGCCAGGGTATCACCTTGCCCAAAGCCTGACCAACTGGGGGCCTGCAATCCTGCGCCTTGGGATTGGAGGCATATTCCAGTGAGGCTAATTGCTAACTTGAGTGTGCAAACCTGGATCAAACCCAGTGAAGATGAGATCCACCTTCGTAAGATGTCTTGCGAGATGTCCTGAGACGTCTTGAGCGTCGTAAATCTCGCGGGCAGCCTCTTAGGAGATTTACTAGTCTTGTTGCATCACTAAGTCAGGCACAATGAGGCCATACGATCACACCACTTATATGCCACCTATTTTGGGACTTACTTTGGGTCAATCAAGAGAGGTGAGAAAGACCACTTTGTACTGCATGCTGTCCCAGTGTGGTCCTGAAGAACTTTGCCCAAACCGAAGATACTAACTATCGTCAAACCTTTGCAAATTTTAACTCAATGCAGCCCAGAAGTCTAATGACTTGTAGGTAAACTATCGGTGATGTTTATCTCAGTTCTTTTTAGTAAAAAGTTGGCAAGCAGATGACTAAAAAGACTATTCAACAAAGATCTGAAAACTGGTTGTTATTAAATGCATTTATTGAAGTTATGATTAAAGCATAATCCAGATATAAATATAGCATAAAACATAAATTGTAAAGCTACTAATGCATTTATCGGAAGTGTAGTTTATGGTTTTGAAAGTGCCAGCTAAGCCATATTTCTTTATATGATTGAGCTGATTGCATCTGGTATCGCACTGATATTTATTTTCCTTTTTCATCCGTCAATCAGCCTCCTGTTGCTCAGGATATTGCTTCACATGTTTTGAGCACTCTGTGCTCTTTAAGTTGCTGCATCAATCTGTGCAATTTCAGGAGAGTATTGATAATCACCACATTCTTCTCCTCAGATTTTGCCTTGATTGTGCCTTCAAATAAATGGTTTTGTCCGTTTGCAAATTCACAGCTTGTTACATGGCCTTGGACAGTCCAGGCATTACATGTTTGAAATCATCATTTTTTTTTTCTGCTGCGTCTTTGTCGCATAAGGCGGGAATTATAGTTAACACTTGCCTGTGTCGAATCACAACAGAGACTAAAGGCTGCAACTGTTGTGAAGTGTGAGGTAAGTAGAAGGCATGCTGGTATTAATTTGTGTATGAACTGGAAGTATGCAGTCCCAGAAATACGATTTCTGCCCAAAGTGGTCACGTAGCTAATGGGCCGACCAGTTCTAGCTAACGAGAAACATGAACTGGAGTTTAGTTCAGGCCTCATTTAAATGCTCCCAACAAGTTGCTGGTGCCTAGCATGTGGCCCCTGGTTGTGGGGAATCATTAAGCTCTTACACAGAGCCAGGTAACAGGTTAGATCAGTTGAGAACGCCGACAGCAGGTCTGAGTGCTTTTTGGGCCTTGAGGAGAAAACCTATTTCTCCTAGATTTCCCAAGCCTCTTCCTTAGTTTCTAGTGGTGCCCACACATTTGGTTAGGTCACTCTGATACAATTAGGCAGGGTGGACTCTTTGTCCATTTGTACGTGAATTTTGCATTCGAGATACTCCTTATCCAAGCAGTCGTCAGGCCTGTTTTAGGCAGGCAGTGGCAATTTGTTTCGGCAGGCAGCGGCAGTTTGTTTCGCCAGGCAGCGGCAGTTGGTTCAGTTACAGGCACACCTGAATATGCCATTCGGCAGGTCTTGGCATCAATGGGACGACCAAAGTAGACTGTTGAAATTTGTCTGGAGCCATGCGTTTTTCAAGTGCAAAACTGAGTTGAATTTCTGCCTGATAAATTTTCACAGTTATCCACAAAGTGCTTGTGGAAGAAAAGCAAAACAGCCACAAATCCGTTGACCAGAGACAGGAAGAGAAAAAAAAAAATCAAGAGCAAACACTTCAGCCGTTTAACCTTGGAATTTGTCACCAATGATTCATTTTGATCTGACATTTGGATTAGTGGAGATAATGAAAAAGAGGATAGAAGGGAAATGTTAACACTCCTGGCACTAAAATGTACTCAAAGGGAGTTGAGAATTAGGGCGACAGTCATTAGCCCTATTTCCCACCCAAACGCTCTTCAAGTTAACTTCAAAAGCTGTGAGCCTGGGAGGACTAAATCGCTTTCACAGAAAAGTGAACAATATTTCTATACATATTTCTCTTCTTTTTTCCACTTTTCTCTCCCTGTCCTACATTTTGGATGGGATTCTCCGGCCGTCCAGCCGTGTATTTCTTGGCGGTAGGGGGCAGCGAACCATTCGCTGGCAGCGGGAATCTCCGCTCCAGCCTCTGTCAATAAGAATTCCTATTGTAGCCACTCCATGCTGCCGGGAAACCTGCAAGAGGGACCAGAGAATCCCTCCAGCACTAACAGTCGAAGGATTCCGGCTTTGTATTTTTCTCCACTAATAGTCAGGTACCTGGCCCAATTGTGGGGAATTATACAAACCCTCCTTTGTGCTTCCCTGTATCCCTAACCTTCTCAATCCCCTCCTTCAGCTGCCCAATCCCCCAGCAGCCTCCACCCAAGAAACGTCGTCTGACTTTGTCCAGTGTCCATGACACTTCGTCGAGGGCCTTCTTTAAATCTGAGTGGCGGTCACTACATTCTTCTAGAACTGCAAGAACCGCTGGCCGATCGGGTTGTCTTGCAACTCTTGAGGGTGGAACTTCCATCCGCTGAGGAGAGAAAACCTGGCCCTCAACTTTTACTATTGCTACATGTTGGCATTTTTGAAAGTCGATTGTTTTTTGACCGACCTTTCTTCTGAGTTTGGAGGGGAGTTGAGGAGGGGGATCAGGTGGCATCAGTGCACACGTCCCTCAAAAATTCAGCCATTTAATTCTCCCATCGTATTATCTAAAAGCCTTGTCAGTAGCACTCTTTGGGGTTAACCTTGGCTTTGTGTGATTGTACAAATTGAAAGTCATTGGGAATAAAAATCAGGGGAGATGTGGACTGCCTACTTGTTATTCATCACTATCTTACAAAGTCAAGATGGAAATCAATGTAGGAACACGGAGGGTAGTGAAGAGAGAATAGAAACAAAAGTCAGTGAGAAGAAAAGTGGAAGGCAGAGAAACAGATTGAACTACATTTATTTTAATGCAAGAGGCCAAACGGGCAAAGCAGATGAACTCGGGGCATGGATGGGTACATGGGACTGGGATGTTACAGCTATTACTGAAACATGGCTAAAGGAGGGACAGGACTGACAGCTCAAGGTTCCAGGATACAGATGCTATCGGAAAGATAGAACAGGAGCTAGTTGAGGAGGTGGAGTTGTGTTTTTGATTAGTGACAGTATCATGGCAGTACAGACAGAGGATATATCCGAGGGTTCACCCACTGAGTCTATATGGGTAGAACTGAAAAATAAGAACGGTGAGATCACTTTGATAGGACTGTACTGTAGGCCCCCAAATAGTCAGCGGGAAATCGAGAAGCAACTATGTAAAGAGATTACAGATAGCTGCCGGAAAAATAAGGTGGTAATAGTTGGGGACTTTAACTTTTCCAACATTAACTGGGACAGCCATATGTTTGGATGGAAAGAAATTTGTCGGGTGTATTCAGGAAGAATTCCTCATTCAACGTGTGGATGGCCGACTAGAAAAGGGGCAAAACATGACCTTCTCTTGGAGAATAAGGAAGGGCAAGTGATAGATGTGTTAGTGAGGGATCACTTTGGGACCAGTGACCATAATTCCTTTAGTTTCAAAATAGCTATGGAGAATGATAGTTCCGGCCCAAAAGTTAAAATTCAAAATTGGGGCAAGGCCAATTTCGAGGCGGGAATTTTCAAAAATCGATTGGGGGTGCCTATTTGCAGGCAAGGGGACAGCTGGTAAGTGGGAGTCTTTCAAAAAGGTGTAACTAGGGTTCAGGGTGAGCACATTCCTCTAGAGTGAAGGGTAAGGCTGGTAGAAGGAGGGAACCCTGGATGACTCGGGATATTGAGGTCATGCTCAAAAGGAAGAAGGAGGCATATGACATGCACAGGCAGCTGGGATCAAGTGAATCCCTTGAAGAGTATAGGGATTGTCGGAGTAGAGTTAAGAGAGAGGTCAAGAGGGCAGAAAGGGGACATGAGATTGTCTTGGCAAATAAGGCAAAGGAAAATCCAAAAAGCTGTTACAGATACATAAAGGGCAAAGAGTGACTAGAGAGGGGGTAGGATTTCTTTAGTAAAGACAGGGTCATATAAGATTGCAGCAGGATAATGACCAATTAGGCCAAAGGGCTGATGAATGGCAGATGGAGTTTAATTTGGATAAATGTGAGGTGATGTATTTTGGTCGATCAAATCAGGGTAGGACCTACTCAGTTAACGATAGGGAGCTGGGGAGAGTTACATAACAAAGACATCTAGGGGTACAGGTTCATAGCTCCTTGATGGTGGAGTTGCAGGTGGACAGGGTGGTGAAGAAGGCATTCAGCATGCTAAGTTTTATTGGTCAGAATATTGAATACAGGAGTTGGGAAGTCTTGTTGAAGTTGTACAAGGCATTGGTTGAGACTACAATTGGAATACTGTGTTCAATTCTGGTCACCCTATTAGGATATTGTTAAACTAGAAAGAGTGCAGAAGAGATTTACGAGGATGCTACCAAGACTTGATGGTCTGAGTTATAAGTAGAGGCTGGATAGGCTGGGACTTTTTTCCCTTGAGCATAAAAGGCTTAGGAGTGATCTTACAGAGGTCTATAAAATAATGCGGGGCATAGATAAGGTAGATATTCAACATCTTTTCCCAAAGGTAGAGGAGTCTAGAATTAGAGGGCATGGGGGGGGGGGGGGGGGGGGGGAGGGGAGGTGGGGAGCTGGTACCCGAGACCCCAATCACTTCCCCGTAAACCCCCAGAAATTCCCTACAATACCCACCCTGGGACCCCTGATATTTAACCAGGGCTTTCAGTTCCCAGGACGTAAGCTCTGACAACTTTGTCCAGTTCTTCTTCCAGCCACTGCAGCACTGTTGGAGCAACTGGAGAGCTGAGGCCAATGGGATCAGCTGGCAGCTCTCCAAGACGGACTTTCGCCTGACTGAGGGGCAGAAGTCCTGCCTTATCCCAATCCATGTTCGTTGGAGTGTAAAATGGCAGCCGGGCACTCGGAATCAGTGTGGATGTGTTCTCTGCCAATTCTTCAAGCCCGTGCCATCTTAAAAATTCAGCCCTAAATTTTGTCAAATACCTCCTTTCACCACGTCCCATTTCCTAGTTGAAATAACCTGGGTGCGTACCTTATCTGCATTCCTAATATACTCGGAGGGTATTTCCCCAATTATCCACTTTTTTCCCAGAGTCCAAAGTTCATGCTTCTGCAATCTTTCCTCATTGTAAATCCTCTTTCTCCTTGGCATCAGCGATGTCGCCATTCTTTCTGGGGTTTTTTTCCAATTTATCAATATTTTCCATTTGTCTGCTGATCAAAACTGAACAGTGCTCGAGAAGTTGCGTTACTCCCCCATTTGAAAGCTTCATCATAACTTCAAAAGATCTTTTTCTACTGTTCTGGTGATGTAACCTTCTATTCTATTATATTTTTTAATTGCTTTGTCACATTAACTGGACATTGAAAGCACTTGATTGCTCCCGGGTCCCTTTTTGTGTCCCTGAACTAATTCAGTTCCTCACACTGTATATTTGTGACCCACATTCTCTCAACCTAGCTCAATGTATTTTGCATTGATGTGTTAAATTCCATTTGCCATTTGTCTACCTAACTGCACAACCAATCTAAATGCCTAGCTGTATCCAAACCCCCCCCCCCCCCCCCACCCCCGCCCCAATTGATTACGTGTCTTAATTTAGTGCCATCAGTAAACTTGGCAAGCCTGCAGTTGTTTTTGCATCTAGGTCATTCATGTAAATTGAAAACAACAGGAATCCAAGAACTGACCCTGTGAAACACCACTCAGACTCTCGCCCCTCTCCCCAGTCTGCCATTACGACTCTGAGGAGAACCATCTGCTTCCCATTTTTGCAATGAGCTTCTTATCTTGTCCCATATTCCACACTGATTTCTTTTGGCTTTTAATGTAATTGGAAGTCGGTAGTATGGGTATTTGTCAAAAAACTTTCAGAATGACCAAAATAAATATATTATTGCATGGAATTACGTAAAGTGTGCATCACACAGAGAAGCTATTCAGCCCAACTGTACTGGGCCTAGCTTTATGTTCCTCTTACTCTTTTTGACTTCAGTGAATACAAGCCTAACCTGGGCAACCTTTCTTCATATGACAGCCCATCCATTCCTGGTATTAGTCGAGTAAAACTTCCCTGAATGTTTCCAATGCATTTACTTCCTTCCTTTAATAAGGAGACCAATACTGCACACAGTAATCCAGATATGACCCACCAATGCCCTGTACAACTGAAACGTAACCTCTCTACTTTTGTAATCAATTCCCCCCACAATAAACAATAACATCCTATTATCTTTCCTAATTACTTTCTGTACCTGCATCTGAGCCTTTTGTGTTTCATGCACTTGAACACTGAGATCTCGTTGCATCTCAGAGTTCTGCAATCTCTCACCATTTAGATAATATGCTTCTTTTTCTTCTTCCTGCCAAAATGGAGAATTTCACTACTTCACACATTATACCTCATTTGCCAGATCTTTGCCCACTCACATCCATGCCCCTTTGAAACCTCCTTGCGTCCTCATCATAATATACTTTCCTACCTATCTTTGTGCCGTCAATAAATTTAGCAACCAAATATTTGGTCCCTGAATCCAAGTCATTTATATAAATTGTAAAATGTTGAGGATCCAGCACAGATCCCTGTGGCATACCATTCAGTATCCCCTGCCATCCAGAAAAATGCCCATTTATGCCAACTCTCTGTTTCCTGTTAGGTAGCCAATCTTCAATCCATGCCAATATGTTACTCATTCAGAGGCGATCAGTGCCTGACTGAGGGACAGAATATCAGGAATGGGGAGCCTTAGGGAACCGCCCTCCTGAGCTTTAAGTGGATACATTACCAACAACACCCAGTGCCACTCCATTGGTGCTGCCAAGCAAGGAAGAGTAGCTGGCCTCTGATTAGTCAGGAGCAATTGGCAGGCGGAATTTTTGTGCCCTGGGGCCCTAATCCATTGCTACCCACTTAAGTGCCCAAAAAGAGGCAATGAAGGGCTTTGACCAGTTCTCCAGTTAGTGGGTGAGACCCCCATTGTCTACACTGAATTCCAGCACTTATTTCATCTACACCTATCAGTATATCCTTCTGTTCCTCTCTCCTTCATTGACCTATCTAGCTTCTTCATAAGTGCTATTCTCCTCAACCACTCTGTGTGAAAGCAAGTTCTATATTCTAACCACCCTTGTGGTAAAGGGGTTTGTCCTGACTTCCTTATTTGCGACTATCTTATATTTTGGTCCCTAGTATTAATCTCACCCCCAAGTGGAAAGCTCTTTATGTATCTGCAACATCCTCCTGATGCAGACTTCTGGGAGGAGCAGCACAGCAGCCTGCTCTGTAGGTGAAGTGGCAATGACAAACCCAAGATCGGGGTTGCGTGGAGCAACCCGTCCACAGGCTGACCTGCGAAATCACCTGTTAAAAAAGTCAAACATTTTTGATGGAAAGACAATGGAGGACACAGATTTGCAATAATCAGCAACCCATTCGCTATGAAAAGGAGAATTGCTTTACACAGCGAGCTGTTATGATTTGGAATGCGCTGCCTGAACAGATGTTGAAAGAAATTTCAGTAGTGATTTAGAAAAGTTAACCTTGATGTATCCAATAAAAGGCAATGTTTACAGAAATATAGGCCAAAAATTGCATGCTCCTAAAAATTGAGGCTGTATAGGAAAAGGCCCTGAAGTGGTCATTAAGTGGCCATTTCTGGGCCTTGATTGGGGCAAGGGCAGCCTCCCTGCCTTCCCAGGAGGTGCTGAGGGAGGAGGAACATGAAATTGAATGGAGGGGATTGCCTCCGTGTTCCCGTCTCTGACCTGGTTGCAAGTTTACACTAGGACGGGCTGGGCTTCAGACAGGGAGGCTGCCCTTGCCCCAATCAAGGCCCAGAAATGGCCACTTAATGACCACTTCAGGGCCTTTTCCTATACAGCCTCAATTTTTAGGCTGGCGGGCAGATTACAGATCAGGGCGGCAGGTGGTGGGTCGGGGGTGGGGGGGGGGGGGGGGGGGGGGGGAGTTGGGAAGGCAAAGTTGCAGCTAGCTGGACCTCGGCGAAAAGTGGGGGAGGGTGTGTGTCTCCATCAGAAACACCCTTCTGACTGGGATCGCCCGCTCCTTAAAGCCTGGTGGTCTCTGGGGTTTCCCCTCCAAGCCTGGCCAATCCCCTTAGACCGTGATTGCCTCACTCATGATCTCCAGGCCTTCCCTAACCTCCTCACCCTGGGACCCCCACTACTTACCTGCCCTGCGGTTCCTGGCATTAATTTCTGGCATCTCCCTGCAAGGCCTCTCCTGGCCGCTGCAGCTCAATGCCTGGAGCTGCCAGCCGTTTTGATTGGCCAGCAGCTTTCCAAGTTAGGACTTGCTCCCGAGCGAGGCATTATGTCAATCAATGCTCATTAGAGCATGAAATGGCATCACGGCTGCTGGAGTCGGCAGGGATGTGAATCCCCTACTGAGACTTCGATCCCCCGCCATGCTGAAAATTCAGGCCAAGGGGAAAGAGAAAGAAATTAGCTGTGAGTAATTGTCAACTCTTTCAAAGAGCCAGCATTGACACAATATGCTGAATGGCCTCTATCTATACTGTACAATTCTATATGTTAAAATTAGAGCTTTAAATATAATCCAGATTTACCCAGGAAGTAGTTTCAAACAATTATAAAATTAAAAAATGATTGATCCAGAATTGAAAGCCCTGGTAGAGAGAAACTGCTCACCGCACTGTGTGGTTTACGCCTGCGCTTACTATTAATGCATCTCTACAGCTTCATTAGTGCTGTTTTTATGATTCCTTTGAGTCTCATAATATATATATGAGATTTTTAATTAGTTGTAATGTATGACCCAATAATGAAATTTGTCCCAGAAAATGGCCAGGGTTTTACATTTTGTAAATTAAAAAGCGTAATTTAAGTTGACCTGGTAATAAGAAACAGTTAAGGTACGATAATTAGTACTTTTCCTCTAACAGGTAGTAATTAAACCTTATGCTCCCGCATGTTGATTACGCTGAAACAACCTGAAGTCATATTCTACTTACTTGAGTTATACCATCAGTAACGATTGGCTCTTTGAGGTAAAACTTAGGTTAGGCAAGGAAAGAAAAAATATGTACCACACTTTGTCCCATTTCCTCCTTAAATTTTAAGCCCAAGATAGGATTCACAAATCTTAGAGCAATTGATTTTTCCAAATAATATGACTTCTTCAACGCTGTGTGGAAGGTAGACCTGTAATTTTAAATCAAGGGCGTTTCACTTGTGTGTTTCCAATTAGCTGTAGAATTAGGAGATGCGTAAAGAGATGTGCTTCAGTGTATTAAACACTGACACTTGCTGACATATGCAGACACATAGCTGTCCTTTCACCCCAGGGCTCCATATGTGAATCCAGGGCTCCAGTGTCAGGCTGTTGAGATGCCAATTCTTACTCTTTATATAATTCAAAGTGATATTACCTTATGTAGTTTTGACCCATATCCTGTATGTATATTTAAATAATGCTGAAGATCAGTCACTCCTTCTAGAGGAGCTCTTGCTTTTTTCCTATTCCAATTGATCCAATTCGAAGAACACAATCGTTTATGTGCCGGCCTGAAATTAGACGACAACACATAGGAGCAGACATGGACCATTTGGCCCATCGAGTCAGCTCCACCATTCAGTGAGGTCATGACTAATCTGATGTACTAATCTTCAATTCCGCTTTCCCACCTTGTTTAAAAATCTGTCCATCTCAGCCTTGAACATACTCAATGAATTCCACTGATTCACTACCCTCGGAGAGAAGAAGTTCCTCCAGATCTCTGTTTTAAATGGGTGACAACCTTATTCTGAGATTATGCCCTCTGGTCCTAGACTCTCTGACAATCAGAAACATTCTCTCAGCATCTACCCTATCAAGCCCCTGAGAATCCTGCAGGGCTCAATAAGGCCACCTCTCATTCTCCTAAATTCCAATGAGTACAAGCCCAACCAACTCAACCTCTCTTCATAAGAAAGTTCCTCCATACATGGGATCAACGTAGTGAATCTTCTGTCGACTGCCTCCAAGGCCTTCGATAAGGAGACCAAACCTGTTCATAGAATCCCAGGTGTGGCCTAACTAGTACCTTGTATAATTTTAGCAAGACGTCCCTACTTTTGTACTCCATTCCCTTTGAAAAAAGGTTAACATTCTATTTGCCTTCCCTATTGCTTGCTGACTTGAATTATAATTTTGACTTCAGAACACAACCTTTCTAGGTGCATGCATGCATATATAATGTAAAACATTAATAATAATCTTTATTAGTGTTAGAAGTAGGCTTACATTAATATTAATGTAATGTTATGTAATGTAATGGGGCTGGTTTAGCTCACTGGGATAAATCGCTGGCTTTTAAAGCAGACCAAGCAGGCCAACAGCACGGTTCGATTCCCGTACCAGCCTCCCCGGACAGGCGCCGGAATGTGGCGACTAGGGGCTTTTCACAGTAACTTCGTTGAAGTCTACTCGTGACAATAAGCGATTTCCATTTCCACATTACAATAAAGTTACTGTGAAAACCCCGAATCGTCTGTTCGGGGACACTGAGGGAGAATTCAGAATGTCCAATTCACCTAACCTGCACATCTTTGGACTGTGGGAGGAAACTAGAGCACCCGAAGGAAACCCACGTAGACACGGAGAGAACGTGCAGACCCCGCAAAGGCAGTGACCCAAGCCGGGAATCAAACCCCGGTCCCTGGAACTGTGAAGCAACAGTGCTAACCACTGTGCTACCGTGCCACCTGATATTACACACCACACCTCCAAGAGGTTGCGAGTCCACAGCAAACAAAAGTACACAATTTGCTGCTACGTTTAAAGTGAACCATTCCTCCCTCTCAACTGAACCTCGCCACGCTAGGTGAATCTGCATTGCTCCCAATGCTATCTTTACCATCTGGGTGCTGTGAAAGAGCAACACCAGTGTTATATATGTGGATTATTGTAGCTGTGTGCAATCTCTCTTTAATAACTGAGTCACGTGACATGGGTGACTTGCGTGCATTTTGCTCGAGTAAAGTACCAGGCTTTGTACAGTGATCAATGTGAACATAGTGGCAGAACTGGCCACACAGCAAGAGCTTGCTGTAGTAAAATGGGACGAAATTCACCGACCCCCGGGAATTGGTGGGGGCGGGAATCACGCCGCATCGATCGGCAGGCCCCCTGCGGTGATTCTCCGGCACGCGATGGCCCGAAGTCCTGCCGCTGAGAGACCAATCTCGCCGACATGGTTTCAACCACCTCTGGCGGTGGTGGGATTGGCGGCGCGAGTGGGCCACCGGGGTCCTGGGGGGGGGGGGGGGGGACGATCAGACCCCGGGGGGTGCCCCCACGGTGGCCTGGCCCGCGATCGGGGCCCACCGATCGGCGGGCGGGCCTGTGCCGTGGGGGAACTCCGTTTCTTCCGCTGCCACCATGGCCCCCACCATGGCGGAGGCGGAAGAGAACCCCTCCTACCGCTCTCTTTGGCCACTCTTGTCTGGAAAGAATTGAACTGGGGCGAATCGCCTGGGGCCGCCGAAAATCCAGCCCCCGCTGTGGCAGAAATTGGGCGGGATTCTCCCCTACCCGGCTGGGTGGGGGGTCCCGGCGCAGCGGAATGGTGCCAACCACTCCGGCGTCGGACTTCCCCAAAAGTGCGGAATTCTCCGCACCTTTGGGGGCTAGGCCCGCGCCGGATCGGTTGGCACCATGCCGACTGGCGCCAAAACCAGCACCAATGGCCTTTGACGCCCGCCGCCCGGCGCCGGGCCTGGCCGAAAGACCTTCGCCGGTTCACGCATGCACCGGCGCGTCAGCTGCCACTGACGTCACCACCGGCACATGCGCGCTGGGGCACGCCCCGGGGTCTGATCGTCCCACGACCCCCCAGGACCCCGGGGGCCCGGTCGCGGCGCCGATCCTGCCGCCACCAGAGGTGGTTCAAACCTCGGCGGCGGGAGAGGCCTCCCAGCGGCGGGACTTCGGCCCATCGCGGGCCGGAGAATCGCCACAGGGGCTCACCACTCGACGTGGCGCGATTCCCGCCCCCGCCAATTCCCGACTGGCGGAGAATTTCTGCCACGGCGGGGGCGGGATTTTCGGTGGCCCAGGGCAATTCTCCGACCCTGCGGAATTTCGGCCATTCTCCGCCACCCGGGAATTGGCAGGTGCAGGAATCGCGCTACGTCGAGTGGCGAGCCCCCTGCGGCGATTCTCAGGCCCGCGATGGGCCGAGGTTTGAACCACCTCTGGTGGCGGCATGTTCGGTGGCGCGAGCGGGCCCGCGGGGCCCTGGGGGGGGGGGGGGGGGGCGATCGGACTCCAGGGGGTGCCCCCACGGTGGCCAGGCCCGCGATCGGGGCCCACCGATCGGCGGGCAGGCCAGTGCCGTGGGTGCACTCTTTCTCTTCTGCCGCCGCCACGGCCTACACCATGGCGGAGGTGGAAGATAATCCCCCAGCGCGCATTCGCCGGTGGTGGCGGCAGCTGCTGCTGACGTCACCACTAGCGCATGCGCGAACCGGCGAAGGCCTTTCGGCCAGCTTTGGCGCCGGGCGGAGGGCGTCAAAGGCCGTTGGTGCCGGTTTTGGCACCAGTCGGCGTGGTGCCAACCGCTCCGGCGCGGGTCTAGCCCCCAAAGGTGCGGAGAATTCCGCACCTTTGGGGAGGCCCGACGCTGGAGTGGTTGGCACCACGCCGCTACGCCGGGACCCCCCACCCCGCCAGGTAGGGGAGAATCCCGCCCCAGAACTGGAATGCTGTAAACAGCAGTGTTTTTGAAGACCACAATGGGGTCCATGAATGGAGTGCAAATGTTTTGAAGATTAAGGAAAATACCCAGCCATAATGTCTCACGGCCAGGGCAGTACCCTGTGCTGTATGTCCAAAAGTTGACTACTGTGACTTATGGAAACAGGAGTCTTAGAACTTATCACTAGTCATGACTGGGCAAACCCTACTGTTCCTGTAATGAAGCAGGATGTTATAATTCGTATCAGTGGATATTTTGAGACAACAATCAATCCGGTTGTATGCGTGGATCAATACCCCCTATGATTGATTGAAGATTTGTTTACAGGCCAGCAGAACAGAAGGTCAGCAAGATTGACCGATCGCAGGCCTACACTGCAAATTAATGTGGCAGCTGAATCACAACACCTGCTCAGCATCATCAATAACAAAGGCCTATTCCATTACAAAGTCATCAGCTTTATTTCAACAATCCATGGACCAGATCCTTAGTGGCTTACAAAGGGATAAAAGTGTTACCTAGATGATATATTGATAACCAAAACCAATGAATGAGAACACTTACTACACGTAGGAGCCACACTGAAATACCTTCAGATGCATGGGCTGTATGTCAGGAAAGGTAAATATGATTTCCCTCAGACATCCATGTAATATCTGGGACATTTAATGACAGTAAGTTTCTACACAAAACACTTAAAAAGATGGAAGCTATTATGGAGGCTCCACAAACAACAAATATCACTCAATTTAGGTCATTCCTCAGGTTCATCAACTACAATGGAAAATGCATCCAAAATCTGACAAACCTATTAAAACCGTTACATACCTTGTTGTGGGAAAAACAGGGAGGGCAATGGACACCAGAATGTGAAAAAGGATATCAATCAGCAAAAGAAGCACTGAGAAAGTCAGAAATGTTGCTACATTTCAAACCAAAGTTACTATTACAACTTGCCTGTGATGCTTAGCCATAGAGTGTTGGAATGGTGGTGTCTACATACTACCTCAGGGGAAGAAAGACCAATAGCTTTTGCATCTCATACGTTAACAAGTGCAGAATCTAACTACGTTCAGTTGGAGAAGGAGGCACTGAATATATTTGGCGTATGGACGTTTCACCAATACCTGTACGGCCATCACTTCACATTTGCTAGTGTACCATTGGAGCTCAACAGCTATTTTTGAGCCACACCCACAGTATCCTTTCGTTCACTTCAGATAGACTGCAACGATGGTCTTTAATACTATCTGTATCTTCCTATGAGATCAAATACCACCAGTCAGAGAATCATGCTAATGTGGATGCATTGTCACATCTGCCTTTACCAGCTGGTCAGATACTATCTAGTCAAGATAATATTTTTTATTGTGCACAGATTGACAACGTTTCCAGTGACTGTAGCTCAAGTCCAAAGACACATCAGAAATAAACATGATGGGGAAGTTACTGGAGATGGTATTGAAGGGAAGGGGATCAGGAAAACATCCTGAATTAAAACTGCACATTTTCAGGATACTCAAATTAACAGCAGAGGACGGATGGCTGTGTGGGGGTGAGAGTAATTATTCCACTAATTTGACGCTAAAAGGTTTTGGATCCATTGCACAAAGGACACCCAGGAATAGTCTGAATGAAGTAACTAGCACAAAGTTACTTTTGATGGCCAGAAATTGATGCCCAGATAGAAGAAAAAACAGTACAGTGCCAGTCATGTGTGCATATATGGATCGCACCCCTGTTGTCCCCATTGCATCAATGGAAGCAGCCTAATATGCTGTGGTAACATGTTGGTCTATTCGAAGGACATATGTTCATAGTCAATGTAGACACTAAATCAAAGTGGCCTGAGGGGGCTTTAATGAAATCAACCACGACAGAGCAAACCATTGAGAAACTCGACGAGAACTTTGCGAAATTCTGAAAAAGAGAGCAGATCGTGAGTGACAATGGGCCACAGCTTAAAGCCCAAAAGTTCAAAGACTACTTAAAGATGTGTGAAGTTCAACATATAAAGTCAGGGTCTTAACACCCATCCACAAATGGTTTAGCCAAAATGTTTGTCCAGTCTCTGAAGCATGCAGCTTCCTTGAAAGCCTCCAAGGACCAAGGTTCACTTCATCGTCACGTGAACACATTTTTAGCAACATACCAAAATACAACACATGCGACTGCACAAATTTCCAGCTTTGCTATTGATGACAAAGGAAGCTGAGGACTACCTTTGATTTACTCTTGCCAGAGGAGGCACTTGACATAGTAGAGTGAAACCAACACTCACAGCACTTGAGACAAGAAAGTAACTCAAGGAGACATTGGATAAAAGTAAATTACGGCGGATGCTGGAATCTGAAACGAAAGAGAAAATGCTGGAAAATCTCAGCATCTGTAGGGAGAGAAAAGAGTTAACGTTTTGAGTCCAGATAACCCTTTTTCAAAGCTAAGAGACAGAGAAAGTGGGAAACAGAGAGTTTCCCACTTGTGGGAAACACTAACAGCGAGTAAAGGGAGAGGGATGTCACATATGCGTGCTTTTCCCTCTTTCTCTGTCTGTTAGCTTTGAGAAAGAGTCATCGGACTCGAAACATTAGCTCTTTTCTCTCCCTGCAGATGCTGCCAGACGTGCTGAGATTTTACAGCATTTTCTCTTTCGTTCAAGGAAATATTTGTTTCAACAAGAAGAACAGGTGTTAGCACGCAGCTACACCACGAGTGAGAAATGGGTCCCAACGATCGTATTGGCTCACATGACTGTCTATCTTATTGGCTGTGTTATTACAATGTAATAATTTGATGCCTGCGCTCATGCATATATTTCAATGACGATGTTAAAATACTAGTTATTAGTTGTGTTGGACCTCAGAAGTAAAGGGAGAGGGATGTCACATATGTATGCTTTTGTAGTTGTCACCAGGTCATTGGCTACGTCGCAGGCTTTTCATCCTAGTCTAGTACCAGCCATTACACAGTAAAGACCTATTTAATAGGCCTCTGTTAATGTTGCTTTGACCCCACATGCATTTGCAATCAATTTCTTTTGTACTGTTAGTCTAAAGATACAACAGCCTGAGTAACGTGCACCGCAGTTTGCTTGTTTGCTTATTTGATATGGAGAAGTTGCCTCAGCCTCCCCGAACAGGCACCAGAATGTGGCGACTAGGGGCTTTTCACAGTAACTTCATTTGAAGCCTACTTCTGACAATAAGCGATTTTAAGTTCATTTTCCCTACTCACCTGGCTTCTCCTTGAAGACATAGGAATATAAGAAGAAGAAAAGACGAATTCATCCCTTGAACCTGTTCCACTATTCAATGAGCTCAGGCTGATATGCAACCTAACTCCATATATTTATTTTGCTCCATACCTCTTAATACTTGTGGCAAACAAAAAATTGTTAATCTCAAGCTTAAAATTAACAATTGATCTAACATCAACTGCAGAAGATACAACTCTGTCGTATGGAGCAGTTCCCTAATTTCGCTCCTGAAAAGGTCTGGCTCTAATTTTTGAATTATGTCCCCTCACCTAAGGTACTTTTACCAGAAAAAATAGTTTATTTCTGACTGTCCTCGCAGTTCATTGAAACATCTCAAACTTTGATAAAATCAACCTTTGGTCTGATAAATTTTAGGGAGTGCAGCCATAGGTTTTGTAACCTCTCCTCATAATTTTACATTTTGAGTGCAAGGATCAGACTGGTCAACGTGCACTCACTCCAATACATGTATAACATTCCGAAGACGTGGTGCGCAGGAACTTACTAATGGAGGATTGCAGACATAAACCTCCCTTTCCATTATGCAATCTCGAGATGGAGCAAGAGAGAATTCCTCTTCTAACAGGGAAGAAATTCTTTATTTTGCAAAGAGCACAGTTTTTGCATCTAGACATATAAGCCATTTGGAGTCTCTTTAGGATTTTCTTGAAGAGACCTTTCAACATCTTTGATAAATTGAGTGAATACTCTTGTCAGCGAGATAATACTGCTCAAGAAATACAAAAACAAAAGCTTGACTATATCTTGTTTGTTCAAATTAAAATGTGATCAATCTCTAAATTCAGCTTAGGCATTGGGTACGACTTAAATAAATGGGAACAAAGTCCCATAACGAGTGCATTTGGCTGCTTGTTTCCTGGCACTCGCAGTGCCGAGAAACACAACGATAAGGGCCTCAACGGGCAATGCATGGTCGAGGGCGCCCATCGCCCCGTTTTGTTCACTGAGGAGCTCTGCTCACCAGAACTCCTCAATGTAGCGAGGGATCAGGCGTCCTGATCTCCAATGTTCCAGAAGTGACCCCCCCCCCCCTCCCCCCCCATGCTTCAACACATTATAAAAGGGGCGCAGGCACCCCCAGCACCTGTACAGGGCACCCCTTGCCCAACCGCACCCGCACAAAAAATGCCAGCTTGGTACCTTGGCAGTTGATGCCACGCCTCGGGTAACTCCGGAATCTGCATATTACATTGAGACTAGCTGTTTCGCTTTAATATGCAGATTTGCTAAAAGATGATTCTGCTCACAATGGGTGGGATTTACATTGCAACATCTTGTGAGGTCACGTTCGATCACACGCGCCAGTTGATCCCGGTAGGGGGTTCTCCCGGCCTATATCGGTCATGCTGTTCCGCGTTGAACAGCTTTTCGGACGCAGGGTGGCCATTAAATTGAACCCATTGTCCCTCATTGAGTTCACAAGGTTTAAAAAAAAACATCAGCCATCAACTGACATAAAATGCTGTAGACGTTTGATAACAGCCCAGAGAAACGACAGCCAGATACTTGCCCAAGTCTTTGCCATTAAGTGTCCTGGGAAAATGCAGCTGAAAAACCTGGAACAGGTCCAGTAGTAACATTGTGTTGCTCTCAATTGAATGGCTCTGCTGAAGATTTCTCCTTAGGATTCATTGGCCCATCTCCAAATTTATCTCCAATGTGAGTCAAATTGGAGCAAATACTTCACAAAACATCGCAGGCTTAATTTACTTTTATTTTTGAAAAGTAAGGCATGAATCTAATGCAAAACTGATTGAAACCCATACCTTTCCCCTTAACTTGAAGAAAGCCAAGTGTCAGACAGTTGAATACCAGAGTCGTGGAAACAGAAATTATAATTTGAAAAAGCGGGTTGAGGAAAGGTCCTGAAAACGACTGATTTCGCCAGTGGAATGATGATAAGCTGAATAAATCAAGAAGGGTCCCCGTTCGATCGTCCGCAGATTTTAGAAGTTACAGCAGCGATTGTGCTGTATTCTGTTGCTGAGACGGGGAGGGGCAAAATTTGCCAGGACTCCCCATTTCTCAAGTTCTCATGAAAACAGCTCGTGGAGGGACTGAATTCCAAGCGGTCGGGGTTGAGTCACCAGGAGGAAGGAGAGGATCATCGGGGTTCATGAATTGCTGCATTTCTAAAAATTGGTTTGTGGTGATGTTGGATCCGTGGACTCCTTAGAAATGAACTTGTTCAATTTTTGCACATTGCCAACTAACACACCACCAGTACAAATAAACCTGACCCCTTCCTTCAGAAAAAAATCTCACCGAGAACAGTAAATGATCTTATTTGTATTAAAGCCTTTTCTTACATTTTTAAGCAGGGGGCAATACAAAAATTGGTAATATTCTGCATTTAGTTTTGATCTGTTAGAATTTGTTTATCTTCCTTGACATGGTTCCTGTTCCATTTTGTGCGATTTAACTGTCACACACATCACGTTTATTGATCGTGCTGCTGCAACCGATAATAATAATCTTGATGCTGTAGATTTTCTTTTTCTAATTTACTTCTTTTATTGTGATATTTTTCTTCTATTGTCATCTAACTTATTATATACTCTGGCTTTTGAAATGTCAAGTGAGTCGATAGCTAGACTGATGACCGCAGGGAGGCTCTTCAGCATTTTCTTGATTATGCCATGTACATAAACCAGTCCATCATACCCAGGCACAAAAATATCGTCCGCAGAAAGGTGACAGTGCTGCCAACACATTGAACCTTGGGATGTTACGCTGCAGGCTTGAAGCTCTTAATCTCTCAAATGGGAATTGCCATTCTGGAGTCACAGCGGGTAAAGGCCTTGCACTTTCTTCTTTACTCCCATCTCCAAAACAGAAGGAAAGAAGACAAAATCCAATAGCAAGTCATTTAACTCCGAGCAGTCAATGAAACTGTAATGTTGGTAGAGGCCTTTTCTACCTCTTTCATCATCTCTCGGCCCCCTCCTCACTTCCAGTTCCTCAAGTCATAACTCAGTATCCAGTGGGTCAGGTGCCTCTCCATTACTAATCCCAACCAGAGAATGGGCAGAATTTTACCTTTCTTCCCCACAGAGTTTGGCAGCAGGTGAGTAAAGATGCATTGAAGGTTCCAGCACCAAGGGCAGCTTTCTTCTGCATGTTGTTAGGAACATAGTGCAAGAAACTACAAGGGGCTGATCCCTCAACGTCACGAAGGTGGGACGGGCTCAGATTGAGCCCACCCCACCAGCTACTTTGGTTTTTAAAGATAGGTGCACCATTTTTAAAGGCTGCCACGGTGCACAAGAGTTAAAATGGAACCCGCTCACACCCCCCTTCCCCGCATACACTTCCCAGTGTAACCCCTGGTGCTGAACCTGGCATTGCCCCTGGAATCCCCACTGGCCCTGCTCAGTTACAATGCCTCAGCAGTACAAGGAAGTGCTTGGGGCAGTGCCCAGACATGACCCTCTGCCCCTGTGTGAAGCACTCACTTGAGCTCCTCTGGGGGTCTGCCCGCCAGGTGCATGTGTGGGAGACCAGTCGCAATTCACTTTGGCGTGAGCGCATGCCAACATGTATGGATAATTTAAGAAGGGGATGATCAGACATAGAGGCCTGATAATTTATTAGATTCAAATTTATTGCAATGATGTTCCTGACGTCGAACATCAGGATTCTCGTTGCGTCACTAGTTGGCAGCTGGGGCCATCACATCGAGACCTCCCACCAATGTCAATGCGATTTGGATCTGTTGCAAGATTTTCCGCTCATGTCAACCAACCCGGCTGAAAAGAATGCAAGCAGAATATCCCGCCCTATATGTTGTGGTAAATTGAAAACAAAATGTTTCCTGCCACAGCAGGGGGTTCTCTTCTGCAGCTAGAACTAAAAACACGGTGGGGTAGAAATTGCTCATCATTATGCACGTGACAAAAGATGACCAATGACATAGAGCTATATCAAAGCTGTATTGGCATTGGGCAATTTTCAAGCTTCTGCTACAGCTGCCTCCATAAGCAATGAGGAACATTTCAGATGCTAATGAGAAGCCAAACACCACTTTTAAAATTCCTCTGGTACGTTGGGTTCTGAGTGCAGCAGGCACTGAGACTGCTTTTGCTGCATCTTTTGTCAGACATGGATGCAGCAGAAAGCGACTGCCACTGAAATGCAAGAGTGCTTCTCCCAGATCCTGCAGCTCATGATGTCTGCTGTTGGCCACCCATATCTGACTGTCATCTTTCCTCTCCATCCTGGCCCTGATCTGGACTGTTGCCTGCTCTGTCATTCTGCACGGTCATGGCTGAGCTGCCACCTCAATTTCGTCTTCCTGCACCATGCCACCCCTTGCGGAGGGTCTTGAAGGAGGTGAGGGAGTTTGCGAGATGGAACAGCTAAAGATAAAAATTCAGACTATACATGGCTGAAGGTGCAGCAATGAGAGGGGAAAAGCCCGTGGCTGCAGGGAGGGCCTGATTCGAAGGAACGGTGAATGGGCAACTTGAGGGGAGAAGATGGTTGGGAGAGGATTGGGATAGGGAGCGATGAGGCCATGAATTGATTTAATCAGGAGGATGAGAATTTTAAATTGAACAATTTAACGCCTTCTCTCACAGTGATGAGCACAAAACAATTACCTCATAAAAAATGAAAGCAACAAAAAGCAATTAGTGAGTGCTGATAATTTCCTCAGGGAACTTGCTTGGAGGGGTACTGGCTCCAAGACAGTGGCAATCAAAAATGTATTGTCCCCCAAGTATCCTGGGTTAATGACCATCTGAACGCTGTCAGGCTCAATAAATGTTCAAGTTATTGTCATCTTTAAAAATTATATTATTCATACAGTCAAACAGAATGCCGCAATCTAAATTGAACCATTGATTCACATTATTTTCCAAATATCCAACTGCAATTGTTGGTACATAAAACTCTGTGGAACAGAAAGGGTTCACTAGTATTTTACACTGATTTCTGGGCAATTAATTAAATCTACTCACAAGCAAGTCATTTGCGAAACAGAATTTGCTTAGAACCAGCAGTGATGCTCTCAGTGGATGGGCACATCCACAATGGCACTGTCAGATACAATATTATCCAGTGGACGGATTCGACAGAATACTGCAGTGACTAGTGCATTATGATGGCGGATCTGTCCTCTAGATAAATATTGTGTATCCTACGACATACCCATGGGTACAAACTGAAAGAATAGTTTAAAAATACTCGAAAACTGCTGCAATATTGGTGGGTCTTGAAGCTCTGATGTGATGTAAAGTGCCACGATATTATGCAATTTTCTGCAGTTTGAGCAGTGTGGGGACAGTGTGAATGTCAGTGACTTCAGTTTTGGCGTGCATAAATACTTCAGGAACAGATGTTCTTGTGTTGAAATATGCTGCATAATTTGCACTCCATCATCAAATATATTAATCTCTGAATAGCACCAACGTTACCTTTTAATTTCTTTCATCATGTGTAAGGTATTTGTTTCTTTGTTTCACGGGGAGTGGATGCAGGCATGAGTTGACATTGAGTTCACACAGAGAGCATGGGGGTCCTTGGGAAGTGGCTCAGGGGGCATGAGTTGGCTTGGAGAGTATGAGGAGCCATAAGTGGTTGGGGTGGGGCATGAAGTGGCATGGAGGGTATGAGGGGTGAAGGGGAGTGGCTGGGGCCACAATTTGGTATGGAGAGTATGAGGGGGTAATTGAATTGAATTTGATTTATTGTCATGTGTACCGAGGTACAGTGAAATGTATTGTTCTGCGTATGGTCCAGATGAAGTCTGTGTAACTGAGTTGGCATTAAGTTATTATGGAAGGTATGGGGGCCATAAAGAATGGATGAGGTGCTGTGAGGGCCAGACGGCCTAACTCCATTTATTACAACTGGAATGAAGTCCTGGAGGACTAAATCAATAGAATCACTACAGTGCAGAATGATGCCATTTGGCCCATTGAGTCTACACTGACCCTCTGAAGAGAGGCCTACCTAGGCCTCCATCCCCACCCGATCCCCATAACCTCGTAACCCCACCTAACCTGTATATGAATCTTTCTAACCATCCTGCACTTATCCGCCCCCGTGGAGCGAAAATCATGTGGGACCGGATCTGCCCAGTCGGGAAATTTCCCATCGCGAGCTAGCCACCTCATTAGCGAAAATCCAGCTGTTAATCTATAATCTCTGAAATTTATAGGTTCAATCCCCAATTCTGAGACTTCATCCAGAAGCCTGTCTAACATTGATCCATTGCAAAAATTAATTCACTGACCAAATATATCATTATCGGACATCACTGCAGGAGCTGAGGCTCATGTCCTAGGCCCAACCATTTTCAACTGCTTCCATCATAAGGTCAGAAGTGGGGATGTCGACAGATGATTGCATCGATGATTCAGCACCATTGTGATACCTCAGATACAGATACAGTCCATATCAATATGCAGCAAGACCTGGACAATATCCAGGCTTGGGCTGACAACTGGCAAGTGACATTCATGCTGCACAAGTACCAGCCAATGACCATCTTCAACAAGAGAGAAACTACCCATCTCTTGTTGACATTCAGTGGCATTACCATCACTGAATCCCTCACTGTCAACATCATGGGGGTTACCATTAACTAGAAACTATCCCTATAAGAGTGAATCAGAGGCCAGGAATTCTGTCGCGTGTAACTCACCTCCTGACTCCCTAAAGCATGTACATCATCTACAAGTCACAAGTCAGGAATGTGATGGAATATTCTCCACTTGCCTGGATGAGTGCAGCTCCCACAACACTCAAGAATCCCAACACAATCTAGGACCAAAGCTACGTGTTCGGTTGACACCACTTCCATCACCTTAAAGATTCACTCTTCCACCATCCACACACAGTGACAGCAATGTGTACCATCTGCAATATAAGAACATAAGAACTAGGAGCAGAAGTAGACCGTCCGGCCCTTCGAGCCTGCTCCGCCATTCTATAAGATCATGGCTGATCTTTTCGTGGTCTCAGTACCACTTACCCGCATACTCGCCATATCCCGTAATGCCTTTATTTTTCAAAAAAACATCTACCCCATCTTTAAATATATTCAATGAAATAGCATCTAATACTCCTTTCGGTAGGGAATTCCATACTTTAACCACCCTCTGAGTGAAGAAGTTCCTCCTTGATTCCGTCCTAAATCTGCTCCCCCTAATCTTGAGGCTATGCCCTCTTGTCCTACTTTCACCTACCAGTGGAAACATCCTTTCTACTTCTATCTTATCCAGTCCCTTCAAAATGTTATATGTTTCTACTACATCCCGCCATAACCTTCTGAATTCCAGTGAATATAATCCCAATCTACTCAGCCTTTCCTCATACGATAACCCCCTCAACTCTGGTATCAACCTAGTGAACCTCCTCTGCCCCCCCTCTAGTGCTAGCACATACTTTCTCAAGTGTGAAGACCAAAACTGCACACAGTACTCCAGGTGTGGCTTCACCAGCACCTTGTACAACTGCAACATTACCTCTCTACTTTTAAACTCAATCCCCTTCGCAATGAAGGACAAAATTCCATTTGCCTTCCTAATTACTTGTTGCACCTACCTTCTGTGACTCATGCACAAGTACACCCAGGTCCCTCTGCATAGCAGCATGCTGCAGCTTTTTACCATTTAAGTAATAATCCGTTCTATTGTTACTCTTACCAAAATGCATGACTTCACACTTATTGACATTATACTCCATCTGCCAGACCTTTGCCCACTCACTCAATGTGTCAATGTTCCTCTGTAAGGTTTTACAGTCCTCAGTACACTTTGCTCTGTCGCACACCTTTGTGTCATCTGCAAACTTGGATACCTTACACGTAGTTCCCAACTCCAAATCGTCTATATAAATTGTAAATAATTGTGGTCCCAACACCAATCCCTGAGGCACACCACTCGTCACTGATTGGCAGCCAGAATAGCACTCATTTATTCCCACTCTTTGTTTCCTGTTAGACAACCAATCCTCTATCCATGCTAGTACTCTACCCTTAACACCATGCATCCTTATCTTATGCAGCAGCCTCTTGTGCGGTACCTTGTCAAAGGCCTTTTGGAAATCTAGGTACACCACATCCACTGGGTCCCCTTTGTCTACCTTGCTCGAAATGTCTTCATAGAATTCCAAGAGATTCGTCAAGCATGACCTGCCCTTCATGAATCCATGCTGCGTCCGTTCAATGGGACAATTTCTATCGAGGTGCCCTCCTATCTCTTTCTTGATAATAGACTCAAGCATCTTCCCCACAACAGAGGTTAAACTAACCAGTCTATAATTCCCCATCTTTTGTCTACTTCCCTTTTTAAACAGTGGCGTCACATTTGCTGTTTTCCAATCCTCTGGGACTGCCCCAGTGTTCAGCGAATTTTGGAAAATTACCGTCAGTGCATTTGCTATTACTCCAGCCATCTCTTTCAGTACCCTGGGATGCATTCCATCAGGGCCAGGAGACTTATCTATCCTGAGCTCCATTAGCTTGCCCAACACTTGCTCTTTCGTGATAGTAATGGTTTCCAGGTCCTCACCTACCTTCTTCTCTCGGTCAATTGCTGGCATGTTATTAGTGTCCTCCACTGTGAAGACCGATACAAAATATTTGTTCAATGCCTCTGCCATTTCATCATATCCCATAACTAAATGACCACTCTCATCCTCTAATGGACCAATGTTTACTTTAGCCACTCTTTTTAGTTTTATATAATTATAAAAACTTTTGCTATCTGTCCTTATATTCTGTGCCAGTTTTTTTTCGTGTTCTATCTTACTTTTCTTTATGGCTCTTTTCGTGGCTTTCTGCTGACCTTTAAAGTTTTCCCATCCTTCTAGTTTCCCGCTGATCTTGGCCACTTTGTAAGCCTTCTCTTTCAACTTGACAGCCTCATGTATCTCCTTAGACACCCATGGTAGATTACCTCTTTTCTTACAATTCTTCCTTCTCACTGGAATATACTTTTGTTGAGCATTATGAAAGATTTCTTTGAAAGTACTCCAATGCTCCTCAACTGTCCTACCATAAAATATTTGTTTCCAGTCTACTTTAGCGAGGTCTTTCCTCATTCTATCGTAGTCCCCTTTGTTCAAGCATAGGACCCTGGTATTGGATTCTATCATCACACTCTCCATCTGTATACTAAATTCAACCATGCTGTGATGACTCCTCCCAGGAGGATCCCTAACGATGAGGTCATTAATTATTCCTGCCTCATTACACAGGGCCAGATCTAGGATAGCTTGCTCTCTCGTCGGTTCCATTACATATTGTTCCAGAAAACTATCCCGATATATTCAACAAACTCCTCTTCAAGGCTACCCTGACCGAGCTGATTTGACCAATCTATATGCAGATTAAAATCTCCCATGATAACTGCTGTACCCTTTTCACAGGCATTAGTTATCTCTTCATTTACTGCCCGTCCCAGTGCGATGCTATTATTTGGTGGCCTATAGACTACGCCTATCAGTGTCTTTTTCTTCTTAGAATTTCTCATTTCTACCCAAATGGATTCAGCCTCATTCTCCATAGACCCTATATCATCCTTCAATGCCACCCTGATGTCGTCCTTGATTATTAGTGCTACTCCACCTCCCTTACATACCTGTCTATCCCTCCGAAACGTCTGTCCGAAACGTCAATATCTGTTGCAGCAGTTTGTCAATGCTCCTTTGACAGCACCTTCCAAATCCATGAACTCTATTATCTAGAAGGACAAGAGCAGCAGATGAATGGGAAAACCACCACCTGCATGTTCTGCTCCAAGTCCCTGGTTTGGAAATAAATTGGCCATTCCTTCACTGTTGCTGGGTCAAAATTCTGGAACTCGCTCCCCAGCAGCACTGTGGGTGTTCCCACACCACATGGACTGCAGCAGTTCAAGAAGGCAACTCACCACCACTTTTCCAAGGGAAGCATGGTAGCATGGTGGTTAGCATAAATGCTTCACAGCTCCAGGATCCCAGGTTCGGTTCCCGGCTGGGTTACTGTCTGTGCGGAGTCTGCACGTCCTCCCCGTGTGTGCGTGGGTTTCCTCCGGGTGCTCCGGTTTCCTCCCACAGTCCAAAGATGTGCGGGTTAGGTGGATTGTCCTAAAAAAGTAAGGTTAAGGGGTGGGGGGTTGTTGGGTTACGGGTATAGGGTGGATACGTGGGTTTGAGTAGGGTGATCATTGCTCGGCACAACATCGAGGGCCGAAGGGCCTGTTCTGTGCTGTACTGTTCTATGTTCTATGTTCTATGTTCTAATTAGGGATGGCTCAATAAATGCTGACGTAGCCAGTGATGCCTATATCCCATGAACGAATATTTTAAAAGATAACGCATTGCTTGCGCAGATTCATGTATGGTCCAAATGAATGCAAGTTATTTCTTTATTTCCTGGGGGTCCAGCAAAGTTTGCCTGTGATAAACCCTTGTCATAAAGCCACCAGACCTAGAGTATTTTTTTTAAAGCTGCTTAATTTCCGAACTATAATAATTTACAAATCGCATGTCATGGGCTTAAAACTACCGAATTGTTCAATACATGAGATTTTAAAAGAATTTGTTTCCTCTTGGTGCTGGTGATGTTTAGAGTGTACTGCAAAAGCAATTCAAGTTCATTAAACTGGAAAAATAACCTTTTAAGTAAAATTTGTTTTATGGAGATGGAGGTTGAAGGGCAAATAAGACATTTTCAGTGTATTTTTTGAATTATCTACTGTTGACCACGTTGAGTGGTTGCCAAGTGCTGCATTTAAGCAGATGGAGCCATCAGAAAGAGCAGGAAAGAAGCTGAGATTGTTTTCCATGTCATTTGATGCTGCATACTGAGTACACTCCTTGTGTTATTGTCTATTCAAACCCCAATTCCTGTGATACCGTTTGAAGGTTTATCAACTTGATCTTTATTCTTTTCAAAACAAAAAGTCATTCAAATAATGCAGTGTATGAATTGTTATCTTATTATCGTTTCCTGTGCTTGTGCCTGGCTTCGAAACCCATCAAGCCAGTCAAGTGATCATACCCTGTAAAGTGTTGACCCATCACCTTCCAGCGGCACGAGCATATTCGGTGCTGGAATGCTGATTATGAGATTCCAGCATCTTACCATCGATGAAATATGATGGATCTGCACAAAATAAATCCATCTGCATGTTGTACGACTTTGCTGATGGCTGAAGAGGCCATCCCCATCCCTTGAGAGAAAGATTTTGCTGCAAATGCCGCCCATGAAGCTTCCAAGTGTCGGTGAGCGTCGCTATTTTTGGCATTGGCATCTATTGCAAGCTGCTGTAATCACTGGTTTTTGAGGTGGTGCATGTCAGCCCACAGATGGTGTCGCTATTTTCCTCTGTCATCAACCAGTGCTGCCCAGGTGCAATAATCAATGTCTCGGGCTTACAAGCTCATCCTTAAAGCAGAGCTTGGGTGACCATCTGGTCCTCTGACATCAGCTACTTCACGAAGAATGAGGTCCATTAGAAAAGATTAATCAAGAACAGTCAGCATGGTTTTGTTAAAGGGAGGTCATGTCTGACCAACTTGTTTGAATTTTTCCAAGTGAGCAGATGAGGGAAATGCATTTGATGTAGTCTACTTGGCCTTCAGCAACGTTTTTCATAAGGTCTCACATGGGAGACTGATAGCGAGGGTAAGAGCCCATGAGATCCAAGGAAATTTGGCAAATTGGATCCAAAATTGGCTGAGTGACAGGAAGTGGGTGATGGTCGCGGGGCATTTTCTGACTGGAAGCCTGTGTCTAGTGGGATCTCGCAGGGATCAGTGTTGGGGCCCTTGCTGTTTGTGCTTTATATAAATGAGTGAGATATGAATGTAAGATAGAAGGCTTGATCCATAATCTTGCAGATGATACGAAAATTGGTGAGGTGGTAAATAGTGAGGAGGATAGCCTTCGATTACAGGAGGATATAGGCAGGCTGGTGAGATGGGCTGATCAGTAGCAAATGGAATTCAATCTGGATAAGTGTGAGGTGATGCACTTGGGCAGGACAATCAAGGCAAGGACCCTGGAAAGCACCAAGAGTCAGAGGGACCTTGGTGTGCATGTACACTGGTCCCATAAGATAGCAGAACAGGTGGATACATGGTTAAGAAGACATATGGTATCCTTGCCTTTATTACCTCTCCATTCACCTGAGGAAGGAGCTGAGCTCCGAAAGCTCGTGTTTGAAACAAACCTGTTGGACTTTAACCTGGTGTTGTAAGACTTCTTACTTTATTAGCTGAGGCACAGAGTTTAAGAGCAGGGAGGTTATGCTGGAACTGTGTAAAGTGTTAGTTAGGCCACAGCAAGAGTAGTGTGTATAGTTCTGGAATCCACATTGTAGGAGGGATGTGATAGCACTGCAAACAGTTCAGAGGAGATTTACCAGGATGTTGCCTGAGTTGGAGAGTTTTTGTTATGAGGAGAGATTGGATAGACTTGGATTGTTTTCCTTGGAGCAGAGGAGACTGGTGTGGGGGGGAGTGGGGGGGGGGGGGGGAGAGAGAGACATGATTGAGGTGTATAAAATAAGGAGCATAGATTGAGTTGACAGGAAGAAACATTTCCTCTTGTGGAGGAATCAATGACCAGAGGGCACAGATTTAAGGTAAGGGGCAGTAGGTTCAGAGAGGATGTGTGGAAAAGTTGTTTTACCCAGAGTGTGGTGGGGGTTTGGAACTCGCTGCCTGAAAAGGTGGTGGAGGCAGAGACCCTCATAACATTTAAGGAGTATTTAGGTGTGCAGTTGCAATCCTAAGGCATACAAGGCTATGGGCCAAGTGCTGGGAAATGGGATTAGAATAGTTAAGTAGTTGTTTTTGACTGGCGCAGACTCAATGGGCCAAAGGGCCTTTCCTGTGCCATATGACTCTGTCTCTATGAATCTGTTAGCACCCACCTCTATTTGATGAGTACTTCCAAACACGGAAGCTTTGCCTTTGAAAAGCCTGCCACGTTCGTGATTTGGCCCTGTCAGAATATGCGAGTATTGCGCCGCAGACATTGACGATTGAAATGGTTGCTCTTCTTTTACTGGTAGCTGTAAGTCATGCATGTTTCACAGCTGTACAACCAGTTGCTGAGAACACAGGCCTTATAAACCATCAGTTGCATCTCTGCCCCAGACGACACAAAATAACACCCCATTGGAAGTGATTGTGGGATATAAATCGTGAAATATTAAATTCTTTGATAGCTATTTGACATTACATATTTTCTTGTTCACATTCTGTGAAGCCCTTTCACAAATAGATGAACCAATAGTGTTGGAAATCTGAGGTGCAATGAGATTCCATCGGTATTTTCCCAACTACCTTCTTCTATTCGTGAATTAATTGCAACTCTGCTCCGAAACTTACTTCCTCTATATTGCCTGACCAGTAAGCTAGACTGGCAAATCTCATTCCATTTGCAGCAAGTGGCATGTTGGTACCTGCTGAAAATTGTGCCCGTGATGACAAAAACACTGGCCAAGTGGGCTCAAATTATCACAGCCGCTTTGAGCTGCTACACTTTTTAAAAAATCCTCTCCAATTTGAAAAATGTCGCAGGTAGCAAAACTCAGTGGTGCATGGAAGAGACATTGTGAGGCCTATGGAAATTTTCATTGTTTTATTTTGCTTCTGCTATTTATTATAAGCACGTCTCGTACCTAGTTGACAATTACAAGTCTCTGCAATCTGGGCCCTGCAGTTATTACATGGAAACTATCACAGCATTTGCAGATGGCGGAAGTATATTAGAATCTAGCAGTGCTTTCTGTGACTTCCAAATGGCTCTTGCAAATGTTTGCTTACAGCAAAATGGTCCTATAGAAGTAAGAGTGTCGACTATTTCAAGAAAAAACTATAAACCAGTCCCTCTCCAAGTCAATTGAATTAGTAAGCATAACTGTTAGTCCATTGACCTAACAATAAAGTTCACATTGTGTATATTATACACACGGGAAATAAGGAATGTCACCTCACATACTGAGAGACGTGCCCATTGAATCTCCAAATACTTGCCTATTAGCATTCAACAATTCAGATGAGCCGAGTTTAATTTTAATATTAATAATTATATATACTCCATATTTAGTAAGTTAGTGGCAATAACATGATCAGAGATAAATCAGTAATTTGTTCCTCAGTGTACAGGGGCCATACCATCTGGACAAATAGGTATTTGCTTATTCTGTATTGGTCTTTTGGTGTACTAGTAGTATTGAGAGTGAGCAGGGCGGGGCACTCTATGTAATTAAAATTATTCAAAAGGATCACTACTGTCTCTTTGTTGCATTTTCTTCAGAATCAACTTATTACCCTGATGTCCACCTCGGCTTGCACAAGCAGATCTCTTTATTAATCCAATTGTTGCTTCACTCTGTGCTTTTGAAACAACGTATTTTGAGCACTCTTTAGATTTCCATGGTACAAAATAGGAATTTCATCTGTAACTCCTGCAAATATCCATTGGCAACAAGCATTTGCTCAGAGCGCAAGGAATTTGTTGCAACTCAGTCACACGTGAAGGGATCCTGACAATGGCGCAAACCACACGTGTGGAGCCCAAGCAGTTTATCAACGTCATCTGAAACCCCAAGATATGGGGCTGCCTTGAAACAAACTCCTAAATAGACTGTTATTTATGACATCGATGAAAAGATAAATGCTTAGCAATGGAAAAAGAACCAACATAGTAAAGATGAATGGCAAGTACTTAAATGTGAGAAACAAAAATGGATGAATGCAAGTAAGGTTTTAACAGCCTATCTGATACTGCAATGCTGCAAAGGTTTGTTTAGCTGAATTGAAGAGGAACAGAATTTCAGTAAATATAACGTCAACAGTGAGTAGAAAGATGTGAGGAGCGTGTGGTGATCAGATGGCATTTCACCCTCATCAGAATGAGTGTCAACAGATTTATAAAACTTTCTTTCATCTTGCCAACGTTTCTTTGTGAAGGAACTGAGTGTATAACAGCATGTTAATAATTGCACTCTTCCTTCTCTGCAGGCCCTCCAAATCATCACAGCCAGTCTACTCTCCGACCTCCTCTTCCACCACCCCACAACCAGACGCTCTCGCACCACCACTCGTCTGCCAACTCCCTCAACAGAAACTCTTTGACAAACAGAAGGAACCAGATTCATGCCCCTTCTTCTGCACCCAATGAGCTGCCTACCACACCAGAGTCTGTTCAGCTGCAGGACAGCTGGGTTCTGAACAGTAACGTGCCACTAGAGACCAGGTATTGTAAAAGGCAATTTATTCTTATCCTACATTTGTTTGACTTGTCAGACCTTATTGCACCTGATAACTTCTCAATCTATTATCCAAGCCATTTAGCCAAAACGCAGAAGAAAACTATGTCTCCTCCTGGCTGCCTCCTGACTCAGATCATAAACTTGTTCTGTAGGAGTAAGCTTCCTTTTCCTGTCTGTTCTCATTTTAATTTTTATGGGGGACTAGTATATGTTTAATAGTTCGCCCACTGAATGCAGTCAATCCACATTGGTGATAATTTTCACCCAGAGGCATTCTACTCAAGAATGCCAAATTTTACCGCATTGGATTGGATTGGATTGGATTTGTTTATTGTCACGTGTACCGAGGTACAGTGAAAAGTATTTTTCTGCAAGCAGCTCAACAGATCATTCAGTACATGGGAAGAAAAGGGAATTGAACATAATTCAAGAAAATACATGAGAATACATAATAGGGCAACACAAGATATACAATGTAACTACATAAGCATTGGCATCGGATGAAGCAGACAGGGTGTAGTGTTAATGAGGACAGTCCGTAAAAGGGTCATTTAGGAGTCTGGTAAGTCTGGTGACAGTGGGGAAGAAGCTGTTTTTGAGTCTGTTTGTCCGTGTTCTCAGACTTCTGAATCTCCTGCCCGATGGAAGAAGTTGGAAAAGTGAGTAAGCCGGGTGGGAGGGATCCTTGATTATGCTGCCTGCTTTCCCCCGGCAGCGGGAGGTGTAGATGGAATCTACATATGGAATCTACAGATGGAATCTGCATATCCCATGGTTTGCAGTTGATCTAACACTCATCTGATTTGCACAAAGGAGTACAGTTAACCTTCAGCTGCTTTTTCCTGCTGAAATGTTCCTCAGATTCCACACATCATCAAGTACTTCAGGAGGCAGAACCCATGCCACTCTGCTGAGGCACATGTGTAGAGTGCTGCTCATTAGCTTCCCATCAGCACTTTGGTTTTTAATGAGTGAACAATGGAATACCACAGAGTTTGTCTTTAACGTCTTTGGCAATGCTTCACAGCAGGTGCTTTTAAAATGCACATGTGCGCCCTTATAAGTGCAAGATCATACGTGTCTTTCCTAACATGTTGATCAGTTTTGTAATGGACTTTGTTTTTGTGCTACATCCAATTTGGGCCTCGATATCCCAGCAATAACCAATTCAAATGACCAATAGACGAACAGTCAGAAAGAAATGCCTGATTATTATGCGGGCTCTTTTTGTGTTTGACTCTCGGCTGCGAAGTATAACTGACACATTTTGGAAAATAAATCTTAATAAGGGGCGGGATTCTCCCAGCCCGGGACGGGCCGGAGAATCCCCACAACCGGCACGCGATTCTCCGCAGAGCGTAGAATCGGTGCCATTGGCGCCAGCGCGTTTGGCGCGGCGTCGGTCGCGGACCGCTGTACGCGGCGGGGCCGCCAATTCTCGGCCCGGGATGGGCCAAGTGGCCGCTCTAAAAAGGCAGAGTCCCGCCGGCGCTGTCCACACCTGGTCGCAGCCGGCAGGAACTCTGCACGCAGGATCGGGTGGCGGCCTGTTTGGGGGGGGGGGGGGGGGGGGGGGGGGGGCTCTGACCCCGGGGGGGCCTCCAATGGGGCCTGGCCGCCCACCGATCGGCGGGCCAGCCTCTCGCTCCCCGGGCCTATTTTCTTCCGCGCCGGCCCCTGAACTCCCGCGCCATGTTGCGTCAGGGCCAGCGCGTTGAGGGAGGCCATCATGCGTGCACGGGTTGGCACCGGCGGCCACTGCGCATGCATGGGTACCGCGGCACACAGTTCACGCCGGGATGGGAGGCTGGAGCAGCGTGAACCGCTCCAGCGCCGTGCTGGCCCCCTGTATAGGCCAGAATCAGTACTCCCAGCGGCCCGTTCACGCCATTGGAAACGTAATTCACGACAGCATGGACACTCTGCTGCCGAATAGGAGAATCCCATCCATGGTTTCTCAATATTTTAATGCTGGATTATTAAATTAGGGAACACGCAGGACAATAATTTAGAAATCGCTGCTTGTTTATTCTTCTGAATTCTGTTGACAGAATCCCAAATGTGATTCCGAAAGACCTTGTAATAACAAGTTCATGCTATTTTTAAAAAAACTGTGAGGATTGAACGACGTCAGAAAATTTTTGCGTGCAGGAGCGGTGCATTTGTCTCCTCATGCCACAGTGATCAATCTTTGTACCGTGTTGGCATGGGGAATTGAACGGTGTAGCATTCACAGATGTGTAGGCTTCACTGATTGTGTTCTTAATCAGTTGGATTCTTATGCATTGCTTCAATTCACAATGGTTTTCTCAGTCGGGAAAGAGAATTCGTTGAAGAAGGCCATTGTCACCTGCAAGAAAAGAGAGTAAATTTTATTGCTGGTTAAAAAAATAAGTTGCATTTGAGCCCTGCATGACACTACATTACCAGTAAGTACCAGCAACATTCTCATTTCAGGCATCAGGGGCTGCTCAGCACTTGTTAGGATGACCTTGCTGTGTTAGTGGCCATTTGTAAGCAAAGGAATTCCTCAGATAAGGCTCTGGAGAGACTGTGGTGCAATAACCAATTGAAATGATAAATGGCGCGCTGCCACATTTAAAATACATCTTGTAAATTGAGGCATTCTGGTGCTCGACTGGCACTGCCAGTGGGCAGAAGGCAGCTTTCAGGTAGTGGCTTATTTTCATCCCTTAAAATAGTTCAGTTTTCTTCTACATTTTTTTTACCGTTTCCCTTTTTTTCCTGATATGTAAAGCACATTTGAAGCTCATTTTATTTTCTAAGTACAAAAGCCAAGTCCTTCTGACTAGCGATGTACATGTGCATTATGCTAAGGGAGAGAGAGGAAATTGGGCTGTTCTCGACAACAAAGGGGTACAGACCAGGCCACACAGTGCATTCCTAATCTCTGTTTAGATCATACTGGCTGAGGAAAAGGGTATCAGAGGGCAAAGGCCCTGAGAGAGAGAAACAGAATGAATGTTGAACTAAGTGCCATCTAGTCCATAACACAGTAGCACAGTGGTTAGCACTGTTGCTTCACTGTGCTAGGGACCCAGGTTCGATTCCCAGCTTGGGTCGCTGTCTGTGCGGAGACTGCATGTTCTCTTCGTGTCTACGAGGGTTTCCTCCGGGTGCTCGGGTTTCCTCCCACAGTCCAAAGATGTGCAGGTTAGGTGGATTGGTCATGCTAAATTGCCTGTAGTGTCCAAAGGTTAGGTGTGTTTACTGGATTATGGGGAGAGGGTGGAGGTGTGAGCTCAAGTAGGGTGCACTTTCAAGGGCTGGTATAGACTCGATGGGCCAAATGGCCGCCTTCGGCACTGTAAATTCTATAAATATCTTTAAAAGACGTGGCGATTGGAAGATTTTAGGAATACTGGGTGGGATTCTCCGACCCCCCGCCGGGCCAGAGAATTGCCGGGGGCAGCGTGAATCCGCCCTGCCAGCCCGTCACCGGCTGCCGGATTCTCTCGCGCCAGCTTTTCGGCGGGAGCGGGAATTGCATTGTGCCAGTCATTGGCAATGGCCCCCCCCCCCGGCAATTCTCCGCTCGTCGATGTACCGTGTGGCCGCCCGCTTTCGGCCAGTCTAGCGGGCGGCCTGTGGAGTCCTCGGGGTGGGGGTGCGAGAGGATCTGGCCCCGGTGGGGCCCCCAGAGTGGCCTGGCCCACGATCGAGGCCCACCGATCTACGGGCAGGCCTGTGCTGTGGGGGCATTCTTTCCCTCCGCGCCGGCCGCTGTAATGGTCTGCCGTGGCCGGCGTGGAGAAGAACCCCCCTGCGCATGCGCTGGGATCACGCCAGAACAGGCTGGCGCCCCCGCGCATACGGCAACTTGCGGAGGCCCTTCAGCACCGGTTGGCATGGCGCCAACCCCGCTGGTGCCAGCCTAGCCCTTCCTCTGCACCTTCCATGCAGCCCGATGCCGGAGTGGTTCACTCAGGAAAAAGATAATATTGTGGAGGAGAATGCTGAGACCCAGGCTATTAGAATAGATGGCATTGAGGTGCGTAGGGAAGAAGTATTGGCAATTCTGGACAAGGTGAAAATAGATAAGTCCCCGGGGCCTGATGGGATTTATCCTAGGATTCTCTGGGAAGCCAGGGAAGAGATTGCTGAGCCTTTGGCTTTGATTTTTAGGTCATCATTGGCTACAGGAATAGTGCCAGAGGACTGGAGGATAGCAAATGTGGTCCCTTTGTTCAAGAAGGGGAGTAGAGATAACCCCGGTAATTGTTCAAGAAGGGGAGTAGAGATAACCCCGGTAACTATAGGCCAGTGAGCCTCACGTCTGTGGTGGGTAAAGTCTTGGAGAGGATTATAAAAGATACGATTTATAATCATCTAGATAGGAATAATATGATTAGGGATAGTCAGCATGGTTTTGTGAAGGGTAGGTCATGCCTCACAAATCTTATCGAGTTCTTTGAGAAGGTGACGGAACAGGTGGATGAGGGTAGAGCAGTTGATGTGGTGTATATGGATTTCAGTAAAGCGTTTGATAAGGTTCCCCATGGTCGGCTATTGCAGAAAATACAGAGGCTGGGGATTGAGGGTGATTTAGAGATGTGGATCAGAAATTGGCTAGTTGAAAGAAGACAGAGAGTGGTGGTTGATGGGAAATGTTCAGAATGGAGTTCAGTTACGAGTGGCGTACCACAAGGATCTGTTCTGGGGCCGTTGCTGTTTGTCATTTTTATAAATGACCTAGAGGAGGGAGCAGAAGGATGGGTAAGTAAATTTGCAGACGACACTAAAGTCGGTGGAGTTGTAGACAGTGCGGAAGGATGTTGCAGGTTACAGAGGGACATAGATAAGCTGCAGAGCTGGGCTGAGAGGTGGCAAATGGAGTTTAATGTGGAGAAGTGTGAGGTGATTCACTTTGGAAAGAATAACAGGAATGCGGAATATTTGGCTAATGGTAAAATTCTTGGTAGTGTGGATGAGCAGAGGGATCTCGGTGTCCAGGTACATAGATCCCTGAAAGTTGCCTCCCAGGTTGATAGGGTTGTGAAGAAGGCCTATGGTGTGCTGGCCTTTATTGGTAGAGGGATTGAGTTCCGGAGCCATGAGGTCATGTTGCAGTTGTACAAAACTCTAGTACGGCCACATTTGGAGTATTGTGTACAGTTCTGGTCGCCTCATTATAGGAAGGACGTGGAAGCTTTGGAACGGGTGCAGAGGAGATTTACCAGGATGTTGCCTGGTATGGAGGGAAAATTGTATGAGGAAAGGCTGATGGACTTGAGGTTGTTTTCGTTAGAGAGAAGAAGGTTAAGAGGTGACCTAATAGAGACATACAAAATGATCAGAGGGTTAGATAGGGTGGACAGCGAGAGCCTTCTCCCGCGGATGGAGTTGGCTATCACGAGGGGACATAGCCTTAAATTGAGGGGCAATAGATATAGGACAGAGGTCAGAGGTGGGTTTTTTACGCAAAGAGTGGTGAGGCCGTGGAATGCACTACCTGCAACAGTAGTGAACTCGCCAACATTGAGGGCATTTAAAAGTTTATTGGATAAGCATATGGATGATAAGGGCATAGTGTAGGTTAGATGGCCTTTAGTTTTTTTTTCCCATGTCGGTGCAACATTGAGGGCCGAAGGGCCTGTACTGCGCTGTATCGTTCTATGTTCTATGTTCTATGTTCTATGCCACTCCTCGGCACCGGTACGGCCCACCCCGCCGGATAGCAGAGAATCCCGGCCACTGGCTTCTAAATGTTGGGACAAGTTAAGAATTAAAAGCCTGGGGTTAGTGTGTGTTTGACTGAAGTTGCCATGTTTTCTAAAAAAAAAGAATTCTGTTTGCAGAACCTGAGTGTTTTTAGCAGCCAGAGACCTAAATTGATGAAGGAATATGTTTATCAGTCTGGGCTAATGTATGGTGGTTTGACTGGGAAGGGATGTCCCTGGAGAGTTAATGCACTTTTAATCCCTGGAAAGTTTATTTGATTTTTTTTTAGCTTGGAGAGATTAACTCATTGCTGGGTGGAGCCAAGAAAGGCAGAGAGGCAGTGAATTTGGAGAAGCTTTGAGAGTGAGAGGAGCTGAGTTCTGATCTACCTGACTCTGAGTGCACAATTCTTTCCAAGTAGGATTGCTAAAAAAAGTAATCATATTTTAAAGCAGAGCAATCTTGTCTTAAGACAAGGAAGAGACTGAAACAACCTAGTGGAAGAACTATTTGAATATATTCAGCCAGAATCTGAAGGGGTTCCAAGCGGAGCCACGTCTGTTTTATAAAGCAAGTATTACTCTACGTCCTGCTAATTTTAAGATGGATTAAGAGCTGTGTGTTTCTTTTCTTGCTGTTTATTGGGAAATTGAAAATTTGTGTTAAGGGATAATTGTAAGCTGTTCCTTTTTGGGCGTGAGGATAAAAGTTTAATATTGTATTCATAATAACGTTTTGTTTTAGAAATACCAAAGCCCTATATTTTTCTGTAATCACTCCTGGAGCGAATCATTATTTCCGCACAGTCTTAAAATAAACTAAAATATTGAGGTTTTGATCCAGTATCCCAGCCACTGTTGGGGTCTGGTCTGGGATCATAACATAATTGGGGGCTCATCCAGGATCCTTAAGTATAATTCCTTGTTTGGCTTTGGGTTATTGACGACAGTGACAGTGTGTGGAATGAGTTGGTTCTTTCAGTTTTTGAAATTAGGGAGTGATTGGAGATGGCTCTTCCAGTTGCCAAAGCTTTCCTGGGTACAGAAACGATTACTCGGGATGGCTTATAAAGGAAGACTAAAGCAAAATTTGGGGGTTTGCGGAGAAGCTGCAGTCAAAGAGGTGAGGGAGGTATAGATTGCACAGGCCATAGTGCAAAATTTAAATTTGCCAAAGACACAGCCTGAATCACTAGAATTAGCTAGAATTCAATTATAAATTAAACAATTAGAAATGCAGGCAAACAACCAATGGAAAGAAGCAGAACTGAAGGGATTGGAAATGAAGGAAAAGGAAAGATTGGCACTGGCAGAAGCAAAAGAAAAACAGAGGGCAGAAAAGGAAAAAAGAGGGTTTTTCAAAAGGAACTGGAAAAGAGGAAGATTGAGGCAGAAATGGAAAGATTAGCAAAGGAAGCAAGTGATAAGGAAAGAGAGAGAGAATTTGAGCTGCAAGGAGAACACCAATTTAAACGGTGGAGTTAAAGGCAGAAGCTGAGGAAGGTCTAGAGGAAGAAGAAATACTTCCTAGTCAAAATCTTAGTGGGGATATGTTTAAATATATTCAAGCATTGCCAAGATTTGATGAGAAACATGTGGAAGCATTTTCCATTTCATTTGAGACTGTGGTTAAACAATTGAATTGGCCAAAGACCATGTGGGTAGTGTCGGTTCAAACAAAGTTGGTAGGTAGAGCTGGTGAAGTGTTTCATCACTGTCAGAGGAGGTATCTAGGGATTATAAGGTGAGAAAAAACATATTGAGTGCATATGAACTGGTGCCAGATGTCTACAGGTAGAAGTTTAGAAATTGAAGAAAAGAATCAGGTCAGACATATATAGAATTCAAACGAATTTTAAAAAGTAATTTTAATAGGTGGATAAGAGCATTAAAAATAGACCAAATGTATGACACTCTTAGGGAAATAATTATTTTGGTGAAATATAAAGATTCACTTCCCACAGTAGTGAGAACTCATGTGGAAGAGCAAAGAGTTAAAACTGCTCGACAAGCTGCAGAAATGGCAATGATTTTGAATTGCTTCACAAAGCAAAGTTTGGTTTTCAACATCAATTTCAATCTGTGAAGGATATAAACTGAGGAAATGAGAAATTCACAGATGGTCAGTGCAAAGGAAGTTTTGTTGGTGATGTTAAGGAAAAACTATGGGCTGGATTCTCCCAAAA